>NW_028270161.1:9020597-9175814 GCF_037043375.1 Chiloscyllium plagiosum | reverse complement strand
ACTGACTGAATACAACATGCAAGAAAATGAATGGGTGCCAGTAAAAACATTCTGTTTCAGAGGGTGTGTTTGTGTTTGGGAAAACAAATGTTCTGGGGACATGATCCCATATTTTTAAAAAAATATATCTTGACAATTTAAAAAGAGTGCGATGCCTTTTGGTTTTGTGTTTCACACTCAGCCAATAATTTCCATCTGGTTAAAAAAATGCAATCACTTTAGTGAGTGGATAGTTATAAAGTAGAAAGTGGGAAAAAAAAGATAACTTTCATACAGGTTTGCAGAGTTGGTGCAATACACTTTGACTTTGCAATAGCGTTAAAATGTCATTAACATAGAGCAGGGCACAGCCTCATTTGTGCCAGCCCTCCCTGATTTGGAGTCCAACAGAATTAAATCTAATCTTCAGGGCCCTGCTGTGAGCAAATCCCCAAAAAAAGTATCATAAAAACATTAAATAAAAGAGGTTTTGCACTCCTTTGAACTTTTATTTGTCCCAGGGAGACTCATAAAATAAAAGAAATAAATTTACCGAAAATCCCAATGGAAGAAACTGATGGACAAGATTTTACTTTTGATAATCTTTCATTTAACAATAAAATCAAAGTCAACACAAATTAAATGAATTTAACAGGCAAATCACATTCCATAGAAGCAATAAATTACAATTTGAATAACTGATGCAAAGGTAAATTTTTAATATTGCTGAAAAGATAGACATGTTGCCAATGATTTGTCATTTCATCAAGAGAAGAGCAGGGTACTAAAAATCAAACAACCACAATTGTTTCTTCAGTCAAATTATGCTAAATCTTTGGCAAGTTGATGCTGAGCTATGCCAAGAAGAAAGCACAGCTGAAAATGTGTTGCTGGAAAAGCGCAGCAGGTCAGGCAGCATCCAAGGAGCAGGAGAATTGATGTTTCGGGCATGAGCCCATCTTCAGGAAGCTTGGATGCTGCCTGACCTGCTGCGCTTTTCCAGCAACACATTTTCAGCTCTGATCTCCAGCATCTGCAGTCCTCACTTTCTCCTACAAGAAGAAAGCACAGTCAGGATTATTGGTCAAATGATGCCCAATCATGAGTCAAATCTAACAATAGGCACAGAGTAATCCTGATTATGTTAATAGCTACATCAACACCCAATTTAAGATGATCAGTCAAGCTCTGACAATACCTCAAAAGAGTTAGATTCAACAACAAAATTTTCTTCCTTTAGGGAAACAATGGTGCTCCTGACATAGTTCAATGCTAGGGTTAATTTTAAATTAGTGACCATGGCCAGGATAATGCACAGAGATCACATCCTTAGTGTTCCATTATGTTAACAGACCATTTTGCCCTAACATTCCTGGCTGGTACTCTGCCCAGCATAGATTAAGTACTCTATTATCAGATGCCTTTGAAATGCAGTTGATGAACCGTGAATTTCTGGCTTGGACTACCACTACAGAATAGAGCCACAAACTGTGTATGTCAGACCAGGGATTCTATCACTTTTCCATACTTTGGAGCATTTATGGTGCTTAAAGTAAAAGAGCATGATGTTTAAATGGTGTCCTTCCCAATCTCAGGGAGAAAGTGAGGACTGCAGATGCTGGAGATTAGGGTCGAGAGTGTGGTGCTGGAAAAGCACAGCAGGTCAGGCAGCATCCGAGGAGCAGGAGAATCAACGTTTCGAGCATAAACCCTTCATCAGGAATGAGGCTTGTGGGCCAGGGGGCTGAGAGATAAATGGGACGGGGCGGGGTTGGGGGAAGGTAGCTGGGAATGTGATAGGTAGGTGAAGGTGCGGGAGAGGGTGATAGGTCAGAGAGGAGGGTGGAGCAGATAGATGGAAAGGAGATGGACGGGTCAGGAGGGCAGTGGCGAGTTGGAGGCTTGGGACTGGGATAATGTGGGAGGAGGGGAAATGAGGAAATGGTTGAAATTCATGTGGTGGCAGGGTGTCAAGGCAGAATATGAGGCATTCTTCCTCCAGGTGTCGGGTGGTAAGATTTTGATTGGAGGAGGCCCAGGACCTGCATGTCCTTGACGGAGTGGGAGGAGGAGTTGAAGTGTTTAGCCACAGGGCGGTGGGGTTGGGTGGTGAAAATGATCCGCATGTAGGCATTCTGTCTCCCCAGTATCGAGGAGACCACACCAGTACAACGGATACACTACCTGACATTGGTGGAGGTACAAGTAGATTTCTGTCAGATGTGGAAGGATCCTTTGGGGTCTTGGACAGAGGTGAGGAGGGAGGTGTGGGTGCAGGTTTTGCATTTCCTGTGGTGGCAGGGGTAGGTGCCAGGAGTGGGGTGTGGGCTGGTGGGAATGTGGACCTGATGGTGGAGTCGCAGACGGAATGGTCTCTCCAGAACACTGATAGGGGTGGGGAGGGAAACATATCTCTGTGTGGAGTGGCAGAAGTGGTGGAGGATGGCGTGATGCATCCGGAAGGTGGTGGGGTGAAAGGTGAGGAACCGGGGGCGGGGGGTTTTGTCCTTGTTGCGTTGGGTGGGGTGGGGTTCAAGGGCAGTGGTGCTGGAAATGGATGTGCTGGAGAGCATCGTTGACCACATGGGATGGGAAATTGCGATCTTAGAAGAAAGAGGACATCTGGGATTTTCTAAGGTGAAACTGGTCATCCTGGGAACGGATGCAGCGGAGGCGGAGGAATTGGGAATAAGGGATGGCATTTTTACAGGAGGTAGGGTGGGAGGACGTGCAATCTGGGTAGCTGTGGGAGTCGATGGGCTTGCAGTAGATGTCGGTCGCCGGGGACCGCTGGAGACCAAATGTCCCAGATGGCCTCCTTCTTCCAATATCACAATTTCCCTTCTCATGTGGTCAACGATGCCCACCAGCACATCTCCTCCACTTCCAGCATCCTTAAACCCCACCCCTCCCAAAGCAACAAGGAGAGAGCCCCCTGATCCTCACCTTCTGCCCCACTAACCTCCGCACATATCGCATCATCCTCCGCCACTTCGGCCACCTACAAACGGACCACACCACCAGAGATATATTTTTCTCCCAACCCTTATCAGTGATCTGAGAGACCATTCCCTCTGCGACTCCCTCATCACCCCCACCAACCCACACCCCACTCCCAGCACCTTCCCCTGCCACCGCAGCAAGTGCAAAACCTACACCCACACCACTCCCCTCACCTCCGTCCAAGGCCCCAAAGAATCCTTCCACATCCGTCAGAAATTTACCTGCACCTCTACCAATGTCATCTCCTGCATCCGTTGCACCCGAGATGGACTCCTCTACATTGGGGAGAAGGATGCCTACTTGCGGGTCGTTTCAGAGAACATCTATGGGACACCCGCACCAACCAAACCCACCGCCCCGTGGCTGAACACTTCAACTCCCCCTTCCACTTCAAGGGCATATAGGTCATGGGCATCCTACATTGTCAAAACCTTATCACCCGATGCCTGGAGGAAGATCCGCCTTGGGACCCTGCAAGCACACAGGATCAATGTGGATTTCAACAGTTTCCTCATTTCCCCTCCCCCAACGTTATCCCAGTCCCAAGCCTCCAACTCAGCACCACCCTCCTGACTTGTCCATCACCTTTCCCATCTATCTGTTCCACCGTCCTCTCCGACCTATCACCTTCTTCCACACCTGCATCTGCCTATCACATTCTCAGCTACCTTCCCCCCAGCCCCATCCCCCTCCCATTTATCTCTCAGGCCCTGCTCACAAGCCTCATTCCTGTTGAAGGGTTTATGTCTGAAACATCGATTCCCCTGTTCCTCGGATGCTGCCTGATCTGCTGATCCAGCACCACACTCTCAACTCTTTCTCAATCTCACAAAGTTCCAAAATATCATATAATCAATAAATTGGTACTCTAGAAACAAAAACAGAAATTGCTGGAAAAGCCAGCAGATCTGGGAGCATCTGCGGTGAGAAATTAGAGTTAATGTTTCAGGGCGAATGACCCTTCCTTGAAAGTGGTAATCTGGTCCCCGTTATAGAAACATAGCTACCAATTCATGAAAATTAAGCTTCAACAAGCAGAGTTAATGACCAGCATCTTTTTTTTTGATATTGGATAGGGATAAATTTCAGCCAGGAAATCAGGTATAGCTCTTTCACAAAACAGTGTCATGGAGTCTTTTGCATCCACTTGAGAGAGCAGAGGAGCATAAGTTTATACTCCTCATAATTTAAGTTGGCACATAACTTAATGATCTATCATATTTTCCATTACCTTCTATTTTAACACATTACAGTATTCTTGTCTCCCTATTAACAATATGAGTAGCGTTCAGTCTAAATCTTGATGAAGGTGCTCCATAAATCCCCTCTCTTCTCAATTTCCAAGAGACCCAGTCACTTATTTCTCCTCATGGAGAAACTTAATATCTTCAAGCAAGGCTGTTTCTTGGTTACTGAGGCATGACTCTTTGAGAGGGAACAGGGTATTTTGCACTGATGGTTCCATTATGCACCACCATTCAGGATGATTGTAGGGATCAGATGGTTGGGTAGCCCTTCCAACAGCAATTGAAAGACAATCACATCTTTCATCTGTGTAGCTTTTCCTTACCCACCCAAATCACTCTGCCTCAGAGCTCTACTTAGATAGATTTTATGAGTTTGCACACCTCTCTTTGTGCTGGCTAAGTAGTATAAAGAAAAGTGCTTTCAAAGAGAGAGGCCTGGGATAAATGATGTGACATTTAACCCTTACAGCCTGTTTCAATGTGCCTCTAATTGCAAAATCATGGTACCATCTTTAAACATACAATCGCAAACAATGAGTTTCTATGCGCTGTTTACTGCTTACTAAGAGGAAAATAAACCAACAAATAGTCTTTTAGCATGGACAGTACACAAGATAAAAACAAGTACTGCAGATACTTGAGATCAGACATAAAATGTGTTCTAAAGAAAAATCATATTGGACTCAAAACATTAACCCTGTTTCTCTTTCCACAGAAGCTGCCTGACCTGTTCAGTTTCTCCATCACTTTCTGCTTTTTTTTCACTGGTCTAGCAAAATATTCAAACCTGACAACAAACAGACCCCAAGCCACACCTAGCCAAAAGTATAAAGTACAGGATGTTATAGACAAAATCTTTCCATCACTAAAAAATAGCCCAACCACTCCCTTACTTCAGCTCATTTGCTTTTGAAACACTCATCCATTCAGAACTTAATTATACCTATAAACCCTTAGCTAAATCCCCTTCCACAACTTGAGATCATCCCAAACTCGGCTTCCTCACTTGAACCAGATCATATTCGTTCATCATTCCTGAATTTGCCAACCTGAATTGGCTATCAGTTAAACAATGGCTTCATTTTAAAATTCTCTTTCTTGTTTTTAAATTACTCCATGACTACACCCCTCCAAATCTCTTAATCTCCTCCAGCCCCTACAACCCTCCATGAAATCTCAACTCCTTCAATTCCACCACTAGGAGCTATCCCTTCAGCTGGAAAGGCACTAAACCTTAGTACTGGCAGATTTTTAAATGGAGCAGTTGGAGGATAGCGGTATTGTAATGCACCTTTTTACGCACAAAAGAAAGTAGAATTTGCATTTATATAGCACTTATCCTGACTACCGGATGACTCAAAGTATTTTGCAGCCAATAAAGTGTTTTTCAAGTATAGTCATTGCTGTAATGTAGTAAAGCTAGCTGATCATTTAAACTCAACAAACTCACGCTCACTGCAATACAATACGGACCAGATAATCACATTGTGATGTTGATGGAATGATAAATATTAACCAGGTGTGGAAATAACTCACACAGCTGCTCTTGTTTGAAATGGTGAAATGAAATCATTTTATTCCATGATAGCAATTGAATGCAGCCTTGGTTTAACATAGCTGTTCCATCCAAAAGACAGCAATTCCATCAGTGTAGCACTTCCTCAAGGATATTATTGGAGTGTCACCCTTGCTTTTCCTTCATTCATGCTCTGGAATGAGCCTAGAAGACAGAACCTAGTGATTTACTACTAAATGTCACACAGCTGACACAATGTATGCATTTCACAGTACTTGGAAATATAAAGGATTCCACAATAGCAGCATTTATGGTATTACAGTTGACCTCAGTCTTCTTGGTAGTGCTTTTTCCTTTTGAAAAAATTGGGGTTTCCCAAATCTGTACAATTGCTAGACTTTGCCTCACTGAGTTTTCCACCCTTCACTGACTCATCAGTTCCACTGGATCCAGGAATTGAGAACTGCAGGTCAGAAGAGAGCGTGACCCTTGTTTGACTACTTTCATGTCATTTGTTTTGTAAGGGGGTGGAGGGAGATTCCAATCTTTGCAAATCAATGAATAAGCTTCTGGAATTTGGATTTCTTCTATTTTACAAAGGTTTCCGTCGAACTTCTGTCAGAATTATGACTGGAGGAGTGCCAGAGCTTAAATGCTTGAACTTTCCAATTGCTACCTAACCAATGATTTTTGAAAACTGAACGTTCTCTTTTGTCAACTTGCCTGATCTAGAGCTACTCTAGAATGGTGCAATCAATGGGGACAGTGGGTGGTAAAAAGCAGAAATTCCTGAATTTGATTTAAGAAATGAGAAATGACTGATTGATGTACATTTCTAGGAGGTCTTCCATATTAAGGGCATACCAAACATGTCTACTTACAGAAAAGGGTCCTTTGGCCTATCAAGTATTCTAATCCCCATTGAGATCATTTATGTGTATTTCTGATCAAGTGTTATTATGATTGCTAAAGTAACAGGTATGACTTTGTCCAAGTTAAACATAAGAAATCATGGTGGGCCCAGTCACATTGGGCCAAAGGGCCTGTTCCGGTGTTGTTCTGTGTTCTAAACATGTGGACCAACAAGCCTACTCTGTCATTCAAAATGTTAGTGAATCTTCAACATCAACTCCACTTTCCTAATGTTTCCCATAACCCTCAATTCCCCCAAGTGATCAAAATCTGTCTCAGTTCTATCGGTCTGTTCATGACTTTTTAAATGATTAGGGATAGTGAAGACAGCAATGTTTGGCAATTTTTCCAAATCGATTTCACATGCACAGCTATGTCCAGTGATACTTTGCAATTGAGCACTTCTAGATCCAGAATAATACAAACACTTGGTTCCCATTTTGAGGTACATTCACTAGGAAACACTACTACCCAAAACCCAAAATGCTGGAGATGGTCTCATTACATAATATGATCATCTAGACTCAAAACGTTATCTTGGTTTCTCTCCGTGGATGCTGCCTGACCCATTGTGATCTCCAGTATTTTTTTGTTTTCAATACAAATTCCAGTATCTGCAGTAATTTGCTCCAAAGCTATTAACCATATGCACTCACCAATTGAGGGCAATATTACATTTCATGAGACCATCAGTGCACAAGTGAAATAGTTAGAAATCTAAGTGTTCCATAGTCACTTCATTAAACACTTTGAAGTGTCTTCTCTGTTGAAATGTCACACCTAATTTGCAGAGAGCAACTTCCACACAATGCAAACACAACATGATAATGACCAAATTATATGCTCTAGGGATAATCAGTGACAAGCCATTCAGGTGAAACGTAAGGAGATACATCTTCATGAAAAGAGTGGCATTAGCTTAATACTCCCACTCACAAGAAGCAGGGATTCCAACTGAATGAATCACTTTAAATCTGAGATCAATACAACGGGGCTATGGAGAGGGTCATAGCTGGTGACTGTCTACCCTCATCTGCAGCTATGTTCATCCCCGTGTGTTCTCGAAGATGGAACTTGTGGTGTCCACCAGTACTCCTGAGTACGTTATCTTCCCTTCCAACTCCATTTTAATTTAGATTCCTTCCTCTCCCCTAACCTCTGCCCTCACCTTTGTTGGTCTGCATGGCCCTAAATGTGGTTTGCATGTAAACCAATCAATCAGAAACCATGAGTGATTCACACAAATGGTCAATAGCTGCAAAAATACCGTGGGTGATTTAGGGATGAAAAGAAAACATTCAGTTGTGTGCAAGAGCACTTCTGGATATATAAAAAAAAACAAAAGAAAAGACAAATAAATATGAGATCAATTAATGTTTTACTAATTAAGGGTGTAAAAGGAAATGGGGTTGGAAAGTAAGGTACAGATTAGCCATGAGTACATGGAATTGTTAAAAAATCTAAAGGCAGAGAACTACATCACCTACTCCTCCTGAGGTAGTTCAGTGATGTTGGTTCAGCAGTAAATACTGACCAGGCCATAGGCTAAACTCTCAGAATTTCTGTCAAAACAGAGCCATGGGAACTTCTATATCCAGCAGAGAGGGTAGGCAACTTTAGTGTTACACTAAAAAGATAGCACTTTCAAAAATACAGTACTGCACTGAACAGTCAATCTTGATTTGACCTTTAACTAGGACTGTGAACTTACATATATCTGAGATCGAAGCAAGAATGCAGCTGACTGAGCCACTTCAGACTATGGTTTTTGCTCTCAGATAACAATGTTGTGGCTGAATCTCTCTGTGTCCCTTTGCTAAGGAAGGAAAAGCCCCACTCAGATTCTTGCCCTTGATAGCTGCCCATAGAGGCAGATGAGATTATGTGAACAAATTACCTACCAGCACTTGAAAAGAATCAGTCCCCTCCTCCTGTCAAAAGTTTCAGAATTTTGTTCCTCCTCATTCTTAATGAGCCACAAGTGGAATTAAAGTCTGAAACTTCACACATTTTGAAACAGTGCATTCCCATAATTTAATTAATGGATAGTTAAATATAAAGGTAAATAGACATTTCCCTTAGATGCATAAACAAGAGGAGAGTCACCCTGTTGTGTCTTGGCTTCCCAGTAAAGAATGGGGACTATTCCATCGCACTCCTGAGTTGTGCCTTATACATAGTGGTTGGCCTTGGGGTGGCAGGAGATGAGTGATACACTGCAGTAATTCTAGCCTCCAAAAACTTTGAATTTAGGAGACAAAAAAACTGGCAGCACTTGACTGGCTGCTCATGACACACCCTTTAACTTTAAAAGTACATAAGCAATAGGGAGAAGTGAAGGCCATTCTGCCTTTGTGCCCACTCTGCCATGCAGTATGAGCTTGTTTGACCTTCGACCTCAACTCTGCTCCCCATTCCCCTTGATTCCCTGAGAGATCAAAGATCTACCAAACCCAACCTTGTGTGTATTCAATGATAGATTATCTCTAACCCTCTAAAGTGAGAATGCTAACAACTTTCTGAATGAAGTTATTTCTCCTCTGCTCAGCCTTAAATGATCAAGCTTTATCCCGAAACTGTGCTCCCATATACTAGGTTCCCCAGTCCAGCCTCTCAGTGTCAATACTATGAATTCTCTTAAGAAGGTTGGAGATTCACAGAGATTACCTCTTATTCTTCTGAACTTCTGAGAGTATATTTACTTAACTTATTCAACTTTCTATTATGGATCAAACAACACTTTCATCCCAAAAACTAATCTGGTACTTTGCTGCCCTGCTTCCAAGATAAGTATATCCTTTCTTAAATATGGAGATCAAAACTGTGCACAATTTTCCTGGTGTGATCTCACCAAAGCCCTGTACAATTATGGGAAGACCACCATATTCTTGTACTCCAATCCTCCTACACTAAAGGCTACCATATTTGATCTTTGCCATATCCATTGATTCAGGAGTCCATTTGTCTTCCTAATTTCCTGCTATATTCTCATTTTCTGTATTCCTTGAATGCCCAATTTTCTCTGAACATCAATTTCTAGAAATTTCAGGTCTTTTCAAAGATGTTGAACTTTTCTACATTTATTCCCAAAGTGAATAATTTAACATTTCCCTCCATTCTACTCCTTCTGTCATCTTGTTGCCCAATCATTTATATTTATTTCCCCTTGTGTCCCACTCAAAGTTTACATCAAAGAGTTGATTCAGCAAAAATGCAGATATGTTACTCTCGGTCCCCATTTACATAGATTGTAAATAACTGAAAACCCAGCAATAATTCTTGCTGTAGTCCATTAGTAACAGGTTGCTAACCTGAAAACACGGCATTTATACCTCATCTCTACTTCTTTGTTAGCCATTGTTTCATACATGTTAATATATTACCTCTAACTCCATGCGTTTTATACCATGCATATTAACCTTCTTCTCCTCAAGTACTTCTACCAGTTCTACTTTATCTATCCTATTAGTTACATCCTCAACATACATTTGTCAAATATAATTTCCCTTTCATAAAAGCATATTGGCTTTGTTCTATCATGTTATGATTTTCCAAGTGTATTGTTAAGAACTCCTTAATAACAGATTCCAGCATTTTTTGAATGACAGATTTCAGGCTGACTGGTCTGTAGATCTTTGTAAGCAGTTCCCTTCTTTTCTTGAATAGGGCTGTTACAGGTTTTCACTTCCAAACTTCTCGGACCAGTATAAAATTTGGAAAATTTTGGAAAATCCACTATCTCTACAGCTACCTCTTCTAGAACCTTAGAATTTCAGCCCATGTTCTTGGGATTTGTCAGATTTTCATTCCTTAAGCTTCTCTGTTGATGTTAATTACTTCAAGTGTCTCATTCTTATAAATTTGTTGATTATCTTTTATTTCCTGCATGTAGTTGATGGTTTCTACTGTGAAAAGAAACAGAAAATATTTGTTGAATGTCTCCGCCATTTCCTCATTCCACTATAATTGTGTCTCTGTCTCTAAAGGATTGATGTTTGCTTTAGCTGCTTTTTATCCACTTGTGAAAGCACTGACAATCCATTTTATATTCACAAATAGAAGAATACAGCGCAGTACAGGCCCTTTGGCCCTCGATGTTGCGCCGATCCAAGCCCACCTAACCTATACTAACCCACTATCCTCCATATACCTATCCAATGCCCGCTTAAATGCCCATAAAGAGGGAGAGTCCACCACTGCTACTGGCAGGGCATTCCATGAACTTATAATTTATTCTCATTCTATTTTTCCCCTTTTGCAATAATTTCTGGGTCGCCTTGTGATGGTTTTTCTAAATCTGTCCCAATCCTTCAGTTTGCAGACTTCTTAAATCTAAATCGCTCCATTTCTCCTCTTCCCTTTTTTCCTTTCATACAGAATCTAAAATATATCCCTTCAGTCAAACTTGGTTAACTGCTCTAATATCTTTTTTGACTCTTGTCAATGAAGGAACAGTGGTACATATCTAATTCAGCTATATAATCATATCATATCAATTAACAGATATTTTTGTTGTGACTTTGGGATTGCTCAGTGTTTAGCATTTCTGCCTCACTGCGCTTGGGCTTGGTTCCAGCCTTGAGTGACTGTCTGTGTGGCATTTGCACATTCTTCCTGTGTCTGTGTGGGTTTCTGCCTGGTGTTCTGGTTTCCTCCAAGGATGTGCAGGTTGGCTGGATTGGCCATGTTGCCAATAGTGTCCAGCGATGGTGCAGGTTGGGATTAGCCATGGGAGTTACAAGGATAGGGTAGTGAGGTGGGTCTGAGTGGGATGTTTTTCAGACAGTTGGTACATACATGATGGGCTAAAGGGATTCTAATTTATCTAACTTATTGCAAATGCTGCATGTGTTCAGAATGCCTTTGATTTTTATTTGACGTTTTTAAGTTTCTTTGCACCATGGCACAATTTGCTGTTAGCTCTTGTTTCCTCTGCCTTCCACTTCAGCTTTCTACCTCAGTATCTTGCCTTTCTATCTTTGTTTCCCTCTCTTGTATCTCCCAGCTCAGGTTTCCGATATCCTGTGACTCTGGTATAAACCTTCCCCCACCAAAGTGCTAGAGAAAGCCCCTCTGGGAATGGTTGTTCTGTTCCTGCCGGGTTAATTTTTGGCTTGTATAGGCTGCATCTTCCCCAGATTCAGTTCCAGTGCCTCAGGAATCTAAAGCACACCCCTCCACACCAAATTTTCAGCCACACATGCAAGCAGTCAATTCTCCTTCCTGACCTTGCTAACACATGGCACTGGAGGTAACCCTGAAATTATTAACTTTGAGATCCTATTTGCTAATTATTCCCTGGCTTCTTAAATCCCGTTTGCAGAACTTCATCCCTCTTTGTATGAATGCTATTGGTACCAACATTAACTATGATCTCTGGCTGTTTATTACACACATCCTACCCCTTTAAAATATCAATTTGTCAACTGATCAGCACCTTTTACCCCTCAAGTACAAATTGTGTGAAACGGAAGCAGGAAAACCAGTGCCAGCCACATGCTTCCTCTAAGAGAAAGAAATAACTTACTTCAGAAACTGACTCCAAGCTGGCTGGCCACTGTGCACATGTAAATAATGTGTGATTTGGTGACAGGATGCCAGCCTCTGTGCAGTTATTTAGAGTCATAGAGTCATAGAGATGTACAGCATGGAAACAGACCCTTTGATCCAACTTGCCCATGCCAATCAGATATCCTATCCTAATCTATTCCCATTTGCCTGCATTTGGCCTATATACCTCTAAACCCTTCCTATTCATATACCCATCCAGATGCCTTTTAAGTGTTTCAATTGTACCAGCCTCCACCACTTCCTCTGGCAGCTCATTCTATACATGCACCACTCTCTGTGTGAAAAAGTTGCCCCTTAGGTCCCTTTTACATTTTCTACTCTCACCTTAAATTTATGCATGCTAGTTCTGGACTTCCCCACCCCAGCGAAAAGACCTTGTCTATTTAAATTATCCAAAAATCTCACAATGTTATCATCCTCCATAAGGTCACCTCTCAGCCTCTGATGCTCCAGGAAAAACAGCCCCAGACTATTCAAACTCTCCCTATAGCCCAAAACCTCCAATCCTAGCAACATCCTTGTAAATCTTTTCAGAACCGTTTCAAGTTTCATAACATCATTGCAATAGGAGGGAGACCAGAACTGCACACAATATTCCAAAAGTGGACTAACCTATGTCCTGTATAGCTCCAACATGACCTCCCAACTTCTCTACTCAATGCTCTGACCAATAAACAAAAGGATACCAAAAGTCGTCTTCAGTATCCTATCTACCTGGAAATTCACTTTCAAGGAACTACGAACGTGCTCATTGTGATAGCGTAAATTTTGGCATTCTTGAGTTTGCCCTGATGAGTGCAAGTCATGAAACGAAGGCAAGTTGACTCTTTTCTTCAGCAATGAATCAAGTGTATGCTGCTCCTGGTCATTTTAGACTTTGTTTTTCAACAAGATGGTTACAGCTTTGTTTCCTAAAGCCACTCTGTTAATTTTTACTGGTAGTGTTGTTATGGCTGAGGCCAGACCTAGTCAAAACATTTCAAGAAAGTTGCCCAGACCCTAACTTTGGCAGTTGTTTTAAGCTGGTGTAACACAGATATTCCAAGAGGGATGCATCTGGTCAAACCATGTAGTTTTAAACAAAACAGAATTTATTTATAAGATTACCAAATTAAACACAACCAAAAGAGAACAGAATACTCAATAAACCTCTCCGAAAACCCAACAGATCATCCCAAATTAATGATGCTGTTCCCAATACTTGCAACCATCCAGATAAACACCCTTTGGCACAAAAGATAAAATCAAACACAGAATCTGACAGGAGAGAAGCCAGAGAGAGAGAGTACCAGACTGGATCTGCTTCTTTGGGTCCAGCAGTTTTTTCCAACTCTGCTAAAACCAAACCAAACCAAACCAGAGAAAAGCTGAGCTGGGAAAACTGGCCACACCCCTTTGATTGTACAAAAGTGCTTTTCTAAAAGCTTGTTGCTATACTCAAACTGGCCCTAAACCCTTCAACTTAGACTTTTTGGTGTCTGTGTCTTTTACAACCTCTCTGAAAAAAATGCCAAGGACAACCTAACCTTGTTAAAGGAGCAGCATTGTCACTGAATTTAATTTTGAATCAGCCGTAACTTATTCCAGTCTATTTTCATAACTATTTTAACATTATATACTAGACTGACAGTTCTGTTTGGGGGATTGCAATGAAAACACTGGCCAAACATTAGTCAGACTGGCTGAATTTCAGATAAACAAGATCATTTTGAGGAGATTATGCTTCAATAGGTCAGGAATGCCAGAAATAGAATTACTTGAGTAATTGCAATTTCCTATGAAATAATGGAAATACCTATATAAAACAATGGAACAGTACTGGAAAATAATTCCCTCCCTCATGAAATTGCGGGTTTCCTATAGCATGTGGGCAAAAGTAGGTGGAGGGACAGTTGGTGTTGAGGGAGGTGGGGAGGCTGCAGAAGGACTTGGACAGGTTAGGAGAGTTGACAAAGAAATGGCAGATGGTATACAATGTGGGAAAGTGTGAGGTTTTGCACGTTGGTAGAATAAACAGGGGCATAAACCATTTTCTAAATGAGGGAAGTTTTCAGAAAATTGAAGCACAAAGAGACTTAGGAGTCATAATTCAGGATTCTCTTCAGGTGAATGTGCAGGTTGAGTTGGCAATTAGGAAGGTAAATGCAATGTCAGCACTCATTTCAAGAGGGTTAGAATACAAGGGATACACTGCTGAGGCTGTAAGATGCTCTCATCAGACCGCATTTGGAATATTTTAGCAATTTTGGGCCCTGTATCTAAAGAAGTATGTGCTGATGTTGGAGGGGTCAGAGGAGGTTTACAATTACGATCCCAGGAATAAAGGGTTTGTCATATAAGGAGCGGTAGAGAACTCTGGATCTGTACTCAACAGAGTTTAGAAGGATGAGGGGTGGGTGGTGGGGGGAGGGGGGGGGGGTGGGGGTGGATCTTACAGAACACCTAAAGGCCTGGCTAGAGTGGACATGGAGACAATTTTCCACTAGTAAGGGAGTCTAGGACCTAAAGGCATTGCCTCAGAGTGAAAGGGCAATCCTTTGCAACTGAGATGAGGAAGAATTTCTTCAGCTAGAGACTCATTGTCAGAAAAGACTGTGGAGGCCAAGTCACTGGGTGTTTTTAAGAAAGAGGGAAATAGATCCTTGCTTAGTGAGGGGATTAAGATTGAGAGGAGAAGACAGGAGAATGGGGTTGAGAAACATAGTTATAATCAAATGGCAAAGCAGTCTCAATGGGCTGAATGGGCTAATTCTGCTCCTACATCTTATGGTTTTGTACTTTACGGACTGCTGTAGGGAAGGCAGCTCACCAGCCTCCCTACTCAACAGCAACTAAGGATGGGCAATACAAGCTGGCCCAGCCTTTATAAGTGAATAAAACAAAAATCATGAAATCTTTCAGGTTGAAGCTGGGTGTGTCTTTAGCAGTGGTGAAACCTCATTGGCTATCAGGTTAGATTGGGTCAGCAGTTCAGAATCAGACTTTAACCTTGGAGATGTACCAAGATCTGCTAAATCTTTTTATTTCTGTCATTTTTGTCTCGCTCTACTGCTCTTTTTAGTTCAAAAGAAAGTGTTGCTTCTTTATTGCCAAAGTCCAAAGCAAAGAAGCCAAATTGGATAATGACCAAAATGTCCAAATATTTTCTATTCCCAGGGTCTGCACTATTGACTTTGAAAAATGAAATATTATTGGAAACAGAATGTTATCTTACTCATGCATTTCCTATTTGACATTTGAGCTTATGT
Organism: Chiloscyllium plagiosum; assembly: GCF_037043375.1. Lineage (NCBI taxonomy): Eukaryota > Metazoa > Chordata > Chondrichthyes > Orectolobiformes > Hemiscylliidae > Chiloscyllium > Chiloscyllium plagiosum. Next base: position 9,160,338 of record NW_028270161.1, on the reverse strand, counting down.
CTTAATATCCTGGACCTATTGTGTTCATAATATGCTGGGTGGTGATCCACAGAATATCAGAAATATTGTACTATCACATTTCACATTTCACTCAATATAAACATATAAGTGACAGAGCAGGTAGAAACATACCTGAGCTGGCTGACGATATTAAGCCTGGATGTATAATAATAAACTGTGAGGAATATTAAGGTAAATCACAGAAGGACTTGAATTAATTGAGCAAGTAAACAGAATGATGGTACCTTGCAGTCTAACACGAAAACTTGCATGATAACTCATCATGGTCATAAAGAGAGTGGTAGTGTCACTGGCAGTGGTGATAGCTAGCTTCCAACTTTAGATGCAACGACATAGGACTTAAAAGGCATCTGGATGGGTATATGAATAGGAAGGGTTTAGAGGAATATGTGCCAAATACTGGCAAATGGGAGTAAATTAATGTAGAATATCTGGTCGGCATGGACGAGTTGGACCAAAGGGTCTGTTTCCATGCTGTATATCACTATGACTCTATGACTATGACCTGTGAACACCAGATCCTTTGAAACAGAATAACAAACTCCTGATCCCCGGATGCTGCCTCACCTGCTGTGCTTTTTCAGAACCAACCTTTTGATTCTGACTCTCCAGCATCTGCAGTCCTCACTTTCTCCTAACAAATTTGTAGCCAATGCAATTGTAGGTTTGAATAGCACTTTTCAAATGCGTGTTAATAGTTTTTGTAACAATTCACTGTAAAAGGATAAAATTGAAAGATACCCTGGTGGCTTCTTTGAATTTACTCATCTGTCTTTGCACAGGACAGTGCTATCACACTCAATCTTTCTGTCAGAAAATGTATCCTTCACTCGGAGGGAGGTAAATCTATGGAAGGTTCTGCCCTGGAGAAATGAGAGGTTCAGTCGTTGAATGTATTCAAGACTAAGATCGCTAGATTTTTACATATTAAAAACATCAAGGGATACAGGATAATGCAGGAAAATGAAATAGAAAGATCAACCCTGATTTCATTGATGGTTTAAATATGCCCAAAGGGTTGACAGCTCTTTTGTCTTACGTTTTTATTAAACAACATTTTCTCCTACATTTTTATTTAGTCATTCACAGGATGTGAGCTGCCCTGGCCAGACCAGTATCTATTGTTTGACACAATTTGTCCTTTAAAAGGTGGAGTGGTGAACTGGCTCCTTGAAATGCTGCAGTTAGAGAAAGGCACATGCGCTCATCGAATCCCTACAGTGTGTAAGCAGACCATTCTGCCCATCAAGTCCTCACTGTCCCTCCAAAGAGCATCCCAACCCCCTACCTTACCCAGAACCCTGCATTTCCCATGGCTAACCCACACATTATGGGCAACTTAGCATGGCCAATGCACCTGACATGCACATCTTTGAACTATGGGAGGAAACTGGAGCACCCAGAGGAAACCCACGCTGACACAGGGAGAACCTGCAAACTCCAGACACACAGTTACCCGAGGCTAGAATCAAACTCAGGTCCCTGGTGTTGTGAGGCAGCACTGCTAACCACTGAGCCACCTTGTCACTGTTGAGAATTCATTCGGTAAACGTCTATCTTTGCCTCTTGATCCCATTAAGTTGGTTTCAAGGTGGAAAGATGGTCAGAATTGAGGCTGGGCCTGGATGTAGTTCCCTGCAGCTGGGCATGCAATACACTGTAATATGAATGCGCTGCTCACTTGTGGGTAGAGAGCTGCAGTATAAAACAAGCAATCAATATGGCAAAAGTGGCTGAGGAGAAAGCTGCGAAAATTCTGACCGAGCTTCTAGGCAGTAAATTTCACTTCATTGTCATGTTGCAAATTATCAGAGTTGGATGTTCTCCAGGGTCTTACCAATTTCCTCTGTGTTTTTAGGTCAAGGGACAAATAAAGACATCTTCTGCCAAATAGATCGCAATCCCTACCCACCTTACATTACAAGCAAATGCATTCAGATTATTTAAAGTACACATCGCATACAGCAGCTGAAAAGGTAAAATTTACAAATGAGCAAAGGCTTCCAATTTAGATTAAAGTTCCAGAATGTTTGTAGTTGCACATAATTTTGCTCAGCAACTCCCATTTAGAAGTGGACGGCTTCTGTATTGAATGGAAATCCTGTTCGCAAAGATTTCAGTTGTTAAATGTTTTCAGATCGCACACATGCTGCCAGGTTCTCAAAGCCTGAGCCTCGTGCACTTAGCTGGAAGATAAATGCAAAATTGATCTTTTTCGGAGTTACTAAAACGCAAATGAATAGCCGGAGGGCTAGGGCCAAAAAAGGCTCTCTAATTCAAGCAGTTTACATTTGTTTCATGATGGCCCAGAGCTTGGAAATTCTGTGATACCAGTTAGGATCTTTGTGTCAATTCACCAATTCTGGAAGATAGCTGAATTGTGGCGAGTTGCTATTTGGAATTGTCTTCCGCTGACCAGAGTTTATTTCGCATTTAGCCCCTGGGCTCGGGTGCAGTCAGGCTTGTGTCAGTGTCTGAGTGCTGGCAAGTGACTGCATCTTGGCTTGAATGATCACATTCTGGCACAATACCCTTACCTGCACATTTCTCATCAGAAATCAGTTGATAGCAAGTATGAGTGGAACATTAAATGTGATATTCCCCGTCTGGCTCAGTTGTGTCCCTAACGCTATTCAAGCTGACCTCAGTGAATGTCAACAACAACCTACATGTAGAGCCAGAGAGTCATAGAGATGTACAGCATGGAATCAGACCTTTCGATCCAACTCGTCCATGCTGACCAGATATCCTAACCTAATCCAGTCTCATTTGCCAGCATTTGACCCATATCCCTCTCAACCTTCCTATTCATACACCCATCCAGATGCCTTTTAAATGTTGTAATTGTACCAGCCTCTACCACTTCCTCTGGCAGCTCATTCCATACATGCACCAACCTCTGCATGAAAAGTTGCCACTTAGGTCCCTTTTATATCTTTCCCCTCTCACCTTAAACCTATGCCCTCTAGTTCTGGACTCCCCCACCCAGGAAAAATACTTTGTCTATTTCCCTATTCATATCCCTCGTGATTTTATGAACCTGTATAAGCTCACCCCTTAGCCTCCAACATTCCGGGAAAACAGCCCCAGTCTATTCAGCCTCTCTCTATAGCTCAAATCCTCCAGCCCTGGCAATATTCTTGGAGATCTTTTCTGAACCCTTTCAAGATTCACAACTTCCTTCCGATAGGAAGGAGACCAGAATTGCACACAATATTCCAAAAGTGGCCTAATCAACATCCCGTATGCCGGACCATGACGTCCCAACTCAAATACTCAGTACTTTGACCAATAAAGGAAAGCATACCAAACGCCTTCTTCACTATCCTATCTACCTGCAACTCTACTTTCAAGGAACTATGAACCTGCAAGGTCTCTCCAAGGTCTCTTTGTTCAGCAACACTCCCTAGAACCTTACCATTAAGTGTATAGGTCCTGTTCTGATTTGCTTTTCCAAAATGCAGCACCTTACATTTATCTAAATTAAACTCCATCTGCCATTTCTTGGTAATCCCATTGTAATCTGAGGTAACCTTCTTCATTGTCCACTTTAACTCCAATTTTGTTGTCATCTGCAAGCTTACTAACTCTACCTCCTGTGTTCACATGCAAATCATTTATATAAATGACCAAGAGTAGTGGACCCAGCACCAATCCTTGTGGCACTCCACTGGTCACAGGCCTCCTGTCTGAAAAACAACCCTCCACCACCACCCTCTGTCTTCTACCTTCAAGCCTTATATAGCCAAATATTACAAGCTTCTTCACATGATCAATATCAAAGAAAAATTGATACCCATGCAAAGAAAGTTGAAATCTTAGTCCAGGACTCAAACTCAAAGAACAAAATTAACATTCTGTGGAGGACTGAGGGAGTGTTGCACTGTTAGGGATATCTTTAGAATGAAGCTTTGAACTACAGCCCTATCTGCTATTTCAAGAGGACGTGGAGAGGTGCTGATCTAGTGGCATTATTACTAGACTATTAATCCTGAGGCCCAGGTAATACTCTGGAGACCTGGGTTTGCATCCTTCCATGGCAGGTGGTGGAATTTGCATTCAATAAAATTACGGAATTAAGAGTCTAATGATAAACATGGATCCATTGATGATTGTTGGGCAAAACCCATCCTTTAATCCTCACTGATGCCCTTATCCTGTGAATGAATTGAAAAAAAAAGACCCAGCTCCTTTTTTGGAGATGAGCAGGAGGGTGAGTTTCCTGGACATTATTAAGGTCTCAATTGACATCATGAAAGCAGATAAAATGAAAAGAAAGTCCCATGGATGTTGGAAATCCGAAATAAAAGCAGAAAATGCTGAAGTCCAATGGACTCAAAACTTCAATTCCTTCTCTCTCTCTCTCTCTCTCTAAAGATACCGCTAGGCCTGCTGAGATTCTCCTCCACCTTCTGTATTTCATATCACAAAAACTGATGGCCTGCTCATGGTCACATTTCTTTTTGTGGGATCTTGCTGTTGACAAAAGTACCTGCTATGTTTCCTACATTCCACAACACCTTTAAAATCTACTTTATCACTGTAAAGCACTTGGAGACATCTATTTCCTGTTAATTGCTGCATAAATATGATTTTTTTCTTTCTTCCAAGTCAGAGGTCAGACTTAAGCAGAATGTTAAATGAGTAAAGGGAGGTGGAGAGGGCCGAGACAGCAGAAGCTGCAGGTGCTAATTTGTCAGGAAAATAATTGAGCAAATCATTAAAGTACAAGAGTTGGCAGATGGAGAATGGCAGAACCTTCAGATGGAAAAGTTACAGAGTTTGGGCAGTGTGGACTTGAAACGAAAACTGAGACTCACTGCTGAAGTGTGCACCTCAACATTTCAGTATTTCCCTATCTTAACAAGCCTAAAAATATGAGCAGAGTTGCAAAATGGTTGTCATCTCCACAACTACATATACGGGAATCATATGATTATCAAGCAGGAGATCTACTGTACAGGAGTACTGCACAGTTTAGTGTTGTCAGATGATACAAATGAGTCCTTTTTTACATGTGTCACTTGTAAAGAAAGTGTCCATTAAATGTAATGCTACCAAAGATTTTATTTTTGATATGAATCTTGGTTGTGCATGCCAAGAAATAAAAGCAGAGCCTCTTTAAATGCATGGATGTAGGTACCTATATTTCTGCAAACCTGTCATTTGAAACAGGAGCTGACTTGAGGCAATGCTTGAGTCATTTTATTTTTCACTCTGCACCTGTCCTCAGGTGTGCATCGCCCTACCTCCACGAAACCTTACAGTCTCTGATGTAGTAAAAAATCTTGCAGTGAGTAGCAGCCAGCAAGCATCATGAATCACACACTCTGCAGTCACTACCTGAGGCACTTGGTTGTAGCCTCTGCGGCAGTGTAGAAAAATACAGTCTGCCACTTTTTATCACCCCATCTGTCAACAAACTTAGCTGAGGCACCCTACCTGCCTCCCAGCCTTGATACTCAGCATCCTGTGCCAGGAAAGGTCACCAAGAGGTAAAGAAGCCCTTTTGCGAAGGCTCAGTGCCTGTAGTTTTAGGCGCTTCCCCTGTCTAATTGTAGCAATCAAATCTGCAGTCTACAGAAGGGCAGGAAACAAAAATTCCAAAGTTTTGCAGCAGCTATTAGGCAATCATAATGTTTACTTTCCAAACTCTTCTGTATAAAGGGCTGTATGTACATAGTTTATGCTTGTAATGTCTATTTTCCTTTCCTTGCTCAACAACCCCATGCTGAATTGTACAGCAGAATCAAAGTTAATTGTTTGAGTTTTTGCAATCGCTCCCTTATGCTTATTTTCTTTCTTTTTAAGGCGTGTACCTCGCCACCATTCCCTTGAGATTATATGTATTTCTTTTAACTGTAATCGTTGAAATTTTCATTGTTAGCTTTAAGGTTATTTAATAAGCCAAGTGCGTAAGGTGTAGCAAAGCATTGTAAATAAATATAAAATGGCAGATTGTGTATTAACTGTGGGAATATTTACAAGGAAAATGCAGTTCTACAAGTTACTGAGTTCTTTTGCAGCCTAAACATTTTTTAAATGTTTGTTCTTGGGATGTGACTTTCACTGGTAAGGTCACCGTTAATTGCTAATCCCTAATTATCCTTGAGAAAATGTTGGTGAGCCATCTTCCTGAACCACTGCAGTCTAAGTGGTATAGCTGCAGCTGCTTTGAAGGTAATCCATTTTAGATGAGAAATTAAGTGGACGCCCTATCCCTCCGTACATGTAGATATAAAAGTTCCCACCAAAGGAGAGCGCAGCAACAGCAGAACTTGGAAATGATGCAGTCTTATATGAACGTACTCATTTACATGAAAATGGAACTCCAATACAACCAGCAGGTTCATATTCCATTTTTTCTGTTTTTTTTCAGTTGCATTTTTACCTCTATCGTCCCATGTCTATTCTGATCCCTCAATCAATGTAATTAAAAAGACATTTAAGCTAGTTGTTATCTCATACCTTGCTGTGAGCAGATTGACTTCCATACTGTTACAATGGCTACATGTGAACAGTACATCATTGGTCCTCTAGTGCTTTGGGATATCCAGAGGTTGTAAAAGACGCTATAGAAATGTAAACCTTCTCTTAATGGGATTTAGTGATTGAAGCAAAGTCTGCCAACATTCCATGATAAGATCATAGGATCCCTAGAGTGTGGAAACAGGCTATTTGGCCCAACAAGTCCACATCGACCCTCTGAAGAGTAACCTATCCAGACTCATTCCCCACCCGGTTACTCTGCCTTTAGCCCTGACTAATGCACCTGACCTACACATCCTGAACACTATGGGCAATTTAACACAGCCAATTCACCTAAGCTGCACATCATTGGATTGTGGTAGGAAAACAGAGCACCCGGAGGAAACTCATGGAGAAACAGGGAGATCTACACACAGACAGTCACCCAATGCTGGAATCAAACCTGGGTCACTGGTGCTATGAGATGGCAGTGCTAACCATTGAGCCACTGTGCAGGATAGGTATTGAACAAAAGGGTTAAAGGGTATGAAACAAGATGTGCACTTGACATTACAACTAATCATTAAAAAGTAAGTTCCAACTCAGAGCATTTGGACCCATCTTTTTTTATTTTTGCACTTTTAAAAAATTCTGGAATGAAATGAGAAAGAACTGTTTTAAAAACTAGTATTTTAAGTAGTAACTAATGTGATTGCAGACAACTTGGAGCTAAGGGGTTCTGAGTATAGGTGTTGCTGGGTGACAAGAGTCTAATTGGCTTATGTACCAGTGACCAGTTATCGATGTCAAAAGTTCTTTGCCTACCAACAACTATGTGACTCATTCACAGATAACTGAACAGCTTGGTGCTGGGAACAAGATATAGAGAGAGAAGTGCTTTGATCTCCACAAGTCCAGAAGCGGGCGGCACGGTGGCACAGTGGTTAGCACTGCTGCCTCGCAGCGCCAGAGATCCGGGTTCAATTCCCGCCTCAGGCGACTGACTGTGTGGAGTTTGCACGTTCTCCCCGTGTCTGCGTGGGTTTCCTCCGGGTGCTCCGGTTTCCTCCCACAGTCCAAAGATGTGCAGGTCAGGTGAATTGGCCATGCTAAATTGCCCGTAGTGTTGGGTAAGGGGTAAATGTAGGGGTATGGGTGGGTTACGCTTCGGCGGGTCGGTGTGGACTTGTTGGGCCGAAGGGCCTGTTTCCACACTGTAAAGTAATCTAATCTAATCTAATCTAAAGCTGTCTCTCTGCTCACTGCAGTTAAAACCCATTTTAAACCTGAAAATATCTCGTTAAGCTTTCTCTCAGCAGTTTTGTAATCTGTAACTTTTAACTAATACGCCATTTTTTGTCTCTTCCAAACCATTGGAAGTATCCAGAGCAAGATGACTGAAAAGCCATGTTCCGATCAGCATAAGAATTATCAGGATCATCTCATCATCCTGTGACTAGGAACCAGTGCACTATCTTCCTGTTCTCCTCTGCCAATTGTGTGTGTGTGTGTGTGTGTGCATATGTGATGTTTATAACGGGATTAGAATTCTAATTAGTTGTGTTATATGCCAATAGGTAATAATTATTTAGCTTTTGTTAGACTTTACTTACATAAAATAAATAGTAATTTTTGGTACATACAGAAACCTGGTGTGTGCTTTCTATCAACCTGGGTCCAATAATCAGGTAAAGTTGAGAATTGTGCGCACTAATTTTACAATCTATAAATTTGTGACAACTTTGGGATTAGTTTGATTTCCAGAGCCCTAACCCAGTCAGTCATGATAGTCCAAAGGCTATATTCATTATGTAATTTCTCCATGATTTCATGAGATATTCCCTTCTTCTGTTGTCATAACTTCACATGGTCTTGGGATGCCCCCGTTGCTGGTGGTACAATCCTGTTTGTTTTGGTGTGAGCACAGAGTTGGAAACATGGCCGGTCGAGGGCAGCATCAGTGAGAGCTTCAGAAGCTGGATAAACAGCAAGCTGGCATGTCATAATCTGGAGAAAAGGTTAGCCCCAAGGCCTGGTGTCAGACTCAGGCCACACCTGCGTGCTTGGGAGAAATCACTGTCTGGCTGTTGGGTGGGACGAGTAATTTAGGCAGTAGGAAGGTACTGTTGGGGAACAAAAGGAAAGTTGCCTACATTTTCAGATTTACATTTCAAGTTGGGCAATGTGGTGAAACCAACATATCCATTTCTTCAATTGATGGCAGGATATTATTAAACTGAAGAGCATTCAGAAAATATTTGCCAGGATATTAGTGGGAATGGAAGGTTTGTGTTATAAAAATAGGATGGATATGCTTGGACTCTTTTCACTGAAGCGTGGGAGGTTGAGGAGTAACCTTACAGACGTTTATAAATTCATGAGGGGCACAGATAAGGTGAATAGCAAGGGTACATACCCGAAGGGTGGGAGGAGTTCAAAACGAGGGGGCACATTTTTTAAGGTGAGAGGAGAAAGATTTAAAAAGGAGATGGGGGCAAGTTTTTTCACACAGAGAGTGGTTTGTGTGTGGATTGAACAGCCAGAGGAAGTGGTAGATGCAGGTACAGATACAACATTTAAAAATCATTTGGATACACTCAAGAATAGGAAAGGAGGGATACTGGCCAAATGCAGGCAAGTGGGACTAGTTTAGTTTGGGAACATGGGTGATGTGGATTCGTTAGACTGAAGGGTCTATTTCCATGCTGTGTGTGAAGATTGCTTCTTCCTTGACATGTCATTGATACTGATGATTCTTCCAGGAGAGATACAGAAATAAGATGTTTGGCTTGCACATATGTCTTAGTATCTGACATTATGTTTGAGTCTATCATCACTATCTTTTCACCACACCATGATATATTTTGAATTACCTGCCCATATACATATAGTTCTTAGGGATAAAGCGATCAAAAGGCATGAGGAGAAAGCAGGAACTGGGTGCTGATTTGGATAATCAGCAGAGCAGGCTTAGTGGACTAAATAGCCCACTTCTGCTCCTATTTTCTATGTTTCTGTGTTTCTAGAACACATCTAATAAGAAATCACAAAGAAGAGTGAAAATTTGGAGCGGGCGGGCACACACAAGGATCAATTGAGTTTTTAAGAGTGAGATTGATGGATTTTTTTTGTCAGGTGAGGTGATCAAGGAACATGGAACAACAGCCATGATCAAACTAAATGGCAGAACACATGTCAAGGGTTGAACGGGCCAGTCCTACAATAAACTCAGTGACAGTAGTGATAAAAATTTATTTTAAAAGACACAGTAACACAGCTAGTTATGTTTCCACACAATAGCAAAATACTGTGGATACTGAAAATCTGAAAGAAAGTACAATATTTTGGAAACACTCGCTAGCCTCCAGATCTGTGACAAGAGGGGTAGACTCAATGGCAGGATTTAATGGAAGTGAAAGGGACCTCATCAGCTGGCTGAGAGGCAGAGGGCATATCACATTACCCTTTGTACCACAGACATTTAACTGAGCAGCTACCCACCTATTCCAGGATCAAGGACAGAACTCCCATCCACTGAGAGCTTCTGACCAATCAGAGATCCGCAGCTCTATTGAACAACAGTGCCACTAGTGAGCAGTGGCTGTTTCTAGTAAGACATCCAGTGAAGGACTAGAGTCAATACCAAGGCAACAGTTGAATGATTGGGTGGGCAGGTTCGGCCAAGCCAGGTCATGGCGGTGAAGGGTCGACAGCAAGGACAGAATGGCAGCTGCCAGTGGACTCATCCTCTCCCTGATGCCGCTTCCCTCAGTCAGGCCGTTCCCTTGATGGAAGGTCAGTCCTGACATCACACACTCCCAGGAACCCACGATAGCATATGGGCTTGCATGTCATGCTTTCATGATGGTGCTCCCCCCAATGCCCACTGCTGGGTTAATGCCAGTGGCCAGTGATAGGTGAAATGATGTCCTTTATGTGGGCAGTGATTGCCTTCCTGCCATGGATTTAATGCAAGAAGGTGGTAACATCTCCATCTCCCAAGCCTAAGTAAATGACCTCCTCCACCAAATTCATCAGGGTCAAGGGAAGTAATTAAATTCTGTCCAGTGTTTCAGGTCTGTGATCAATGTTAGACAAATTCCAGCATTTTTCATTGTTATTTTGATTCCCCAGTATTAAACAAAAAAACTTCATAGGAAGCAGGCCTTTTATCGGTATCATTAACATCACCCTTCAATGAATGTATTTCTCATGTGTGAGTTTATTAAAATAGCCCTATTCACAGTGTCACAAGTCCACCAACATGGAGAGATTCGAGGCTATAAAGACATGCATGAGCTTCAGCTCTTGTCTTTTTATATTCACACAGCCTTCTATTTCAACAGGATACATGATCCATGAAGCTCCCCTAAGTTGAGTGTCTCATTCAACTTAAGGCCTCATTTGTTGAAACACTGTGTGTTCAGAAATTAATCTGAGAAAATGCAGTCCATAAGCTCCATGACAGACGATGCAGGAATAAGAGTTGAAAATGTGTTGCTGGAAAAGCGCAGCAGGTCAGGCAGCATCCAAGGAACAGGAGAATCGACGTTTCGGGCATAAATCCTTCTTCAGGAATGAGGAAAGTGTGTCCAGCAGGCTAAGATAAAAGGTAGGGAGGAGGGACTTGGGGGAGGGGCTTTGGAAATGCGATAGGTGGAGGGAGGTCAAGGTGAGGGTGATAGGCCGGAGTGGGGTGGGGCGGAGAGGTCAGGAAGATGATTGCAGGTTAGGAAGGCGGTGCTGAGTTCGAGGGATTTGACTGAGACAAGGTGGGGGGAGGGGAAATGAGGAAACTGGAGAAGTCTGAGTTCATCCCTTGTGGTTGGAGGGTTCCCAGGCAGAAGATGAGGCACTCTTCCTCCAACCGTCGTGTTGCCATGGTCTGGCGATGGAGGAGTCCAAGGACCTGCATGTCCTTGGTGGAGTGGGAGGGGGAGTTGAAGTGTTGAGCCATGGGGTGGTTGGATTGGTTTGTCCGGGTGTCCCAGAGGTGTTCTCTGAAACGTTCCGCAAGTAGGCGGCCTGTCTCCCCAGTATAGAGGAGGCCACATCGGGAGCAGCGGATGCAGTAGATGATGTGTGTGGAGGTGCAGGTGAATTTGTGGCGGATATGGAAGTGTCCCTTGGGGCCTTGGAGGGAAGTAAGGGGGGAGGTGTGGGCGCAAGTTTTGCATTTCTTGCGGTTGCAGGGGAAGGTGTCGGGAGTGGAGATTGGGTTGGTGGGGGGTGTGGACCTGACGAGGGAGTCACGGACGGAGTGGTCTTTTCGGAACGCTGATAGGGGAGGGGAGGGAAATATATCACTGGTGGTGGGGTCCGTTTGGATAAGGCCTTGCTTGAAACTATTTCCAAACAGAGGGAGCTGATGGCCTACTGGTATTATCAGTGGACTGTTAATCCAGACATCAAAGTCATGTTCTGTGGCTTGGTTTCAAAAGCTGCCATGGCAGATGGTGGAATTTTGAATCCAATCTAGAAAAAATATGGAATTAAGGGTCTAATGATGACCATTAATCGACTGCCAGTTATCAGGAAAAACACAGCTGGTTCACTTTAAGGGAAGAAAACTGTCATTTCTACCTGGTCTGGCCTACCTGTGACTCCAGACCCACTGCAATCTGGTTGATTCTTAACTACCCTCTGGGAAATATATGCCTCGTTCTCAACACATGGATAAATATTTAAAAAACAGCCCCAGACCAATCTATCTGCTGTATGGAGGGAGCAGGTTAGTGCAAGGTAAAAACACATTATACAGTGCTGCGATCATTCCCAGTGATAGTTTCCCCATAAGAAAATTATGATCTACTCCCTTAAACAGACCAAACAATCTCACTCTGTGGTAGAACAGAGACTATTCTGAGAATAGAAAATTCTGTACTGGTTCCACTCATTTGAATTCAAAATTTGCATCCAATTTATTTGCTTACAAGTAGCAACAGTAAAAGCTGACAAAATTCTTACTGACCTGAGCAGAATTAAGGGACAATCAGACATGATTTTGGAGGCAAGACATCATTAAAATTTTCAATCAATAACTGAGAAAAGTTTGGGTGAATCGGGTCAATCTCAGGTACAATATATCGATAAGACTTCTTAGGTCAAAAGGCCCCTTTCTACTCCTAAAAATTCACCATGAGTTAAAAAGAGAATGTTTTACTTAGCTGTTACAAAACAGAGTTTGAAGTGAAAATCAGAGCTTTGGCTCCAGAAAGAGTTTCCACATGCCAGACTGTATTCTACTCCAAAAATGGCAATATGTACCTCTAGCTGGTGTCTATGACACATACTGCATTACTGAAGAGCTGGTTCTTGTGTTATCTAAAGTGGAGCTTTCTCTGACAACACTGAAAATAATTCCCATCACTCACAAGAGCAAGTACAACGTTAGGCCAACAGGGCAAACATAACAAATTTGGATATGTAATCCAGCACTGCAATGCCTTTGTTTAGAGAGAAAAATGAGCATTTTGATAACAGAATAAAGCTGGGTGCTACTAATGTGACAAGCAGTGCAAGTGTATCTTTTGTGACGTTGTTAACTTTTTGACCGCACAAGTCATAACATCACTATATGAATGCTATTCTTGCATGATTTTAATACATGAGATTTTGTGAATATCAGTCCACTTCTCACTATTTGCCACAACCAGCTTGCCAGTGTTTATCCCAAACTACCAAAAGTTAATCATTAAATGTTGCAATAAGAAAATCCCTTTTGATCATTTACATTGAACGGTAACATTTAGTATCGAAATTCAGCACAATTGATGATATTCAAGATATTTGTGTCACTAGCGGCACTGTAACACATTTCTGAATGGATAGATTAACACGAGAACACGCAGAAGTAGACCAGATATTGTGTCAATTCTGCTCTTCCAATTGGCATAATCTTGGGTTTCAATCCTACTTTCCACCCAATCCTCATGAGTCCCTGAGGGACTAACATTTTATCTATCCCAGACCTATTCAATGATGCAACATTCACTGATGTGAAGAATTCCAAAAGCTTTTGAGTGAAGTAGCACAGTCATAGAAATATGTAGACAAAGAAAATATGACCAGGAGTAGATCATTTGGCCCTCCATGCCCAGCCATTCCATATGACCATGGCTGATTATCAAACTCAGTACTGTTCCCAATTTCTCCCTATACCCATTGATTCCTTTAGCCCTAGCAACTACATCTAGCTCCCTTCAATGTATCAGCTTCAACTACTTTCTTAGTTAAAGAATTCTACAGGCTCACCAGCTTCAGGGCAAAAACAATTTTCAATGACCTGCCTCTTATTCTGAGACTGTGCCTTCATGGTTTGGATTCCCCAGCCAACAGAAACCGGAAAGCGTGTCTCATCAATATCAAGCTTGTGATCACAGTATTCTGATTATTTTTAGTATTTAAGAATGTAAAGTCCCTTTCTTTTTACTCTTTCAGGTTTCTCTCCATCTCCATCACTGAGAATATCAATTCTTGCTGGGGAATGGGTCCATAGCCAGTGTTAGTTCTGTTGCTCCATTGAATCTTCTGGATATGTGCCTGGACAGTATTGGCAAGCCATTCATTGCAAAGTCTTCACATTCTAGGCCCTAGAGCAAGGACTACAGGATAGGGATTAAAACAGCAACACTAACTTATTTTTCCACTTGGAAAGATGGGAGGGGTAGATAGTTGCTTAATTGAATATTGATCAAGTATGTTCAGACTTTAATGTGCCAGTTAAAATGCTCAATTGAACATGTGTTATTAACATTAACATGCTACAAGTTGTGGTTATTTTACCAGATGACCATCTCAGTATTTTGCGGTATTTACTATCATTGCCAGTTTTTTAAAAAATCATTCACAACATGCGGGCACACTTGCTAGGCCAGCTTTTATTATCCATCTCTAATTGTCCATGCAGTTGAGAGTCAACCACATTACTGTCGGTCGAGTCACATGTAGGCCAAACTGGGTAAGGACGGCAGTTCCTTCCCTGAAGGACATGAGTGAACCAGGTAGATTTTTCTTGACAATTGATAACAGTTTCATGGCCATCATTAGCCACTTAATTCCAGATTTCTATTGGATTCAAGTTCCTTGGTACAATTCAAAGCTAGGTCCCTTGGTCGCTGGATTGCTAGTCCAAAAATAATAGCATTAGCCCATTGCCTTCCCATGTTGTTCTAGGTAAGGGTTGTTTAAGGTAGTTCGCAATGAGACAAAGCACCTGCAGTTCCTCTTTCCAACTTCAATATACAAAAGATGTTTCCTCACAGTCTCTCAGACAATTGTACCATTCGATATCCTTTCCATTGCTGTCAGCAAATATGGAAGGAGCATATTGGCCATCACGTTGATGAGTGGACCTTGCTCTCCACTTGGCAAATCCCAAATGCCCATGGTATCCTTGTCTAAGATATCTCAACACCCCAAAGCTGGAATGAGCAGTATTTCAGCAAACTCTGATAGGTTGTTCACAATTAGGAAATGCTGTCAATGATCAAAATATGTCTTCACAGGTCTCTGGTCTGGCCATCCTATGGCACAATGTCAACAATGCAAAAGATTCTCAGTTTTTCTTTTGTTCCTGTCATATTTGCTTGAGCCTGTTTTGGGATACTGATGAAGCCTGAGTATACAATTCATCCACACCAATAAATTCCTTACAATTCATTGTAAGGTTGTTGACTATCACTGCGGAGATCACATCCAATGTCATTAGTAGCACTTCCTTTCATCTTCTCGGCAAACCTTATAAGAAGGAGTTAGAATCTCTTTAACCACAGAGGCACCTTCACCAAATCTTTCTCATCTAATTTAGAGACCAATCGACAGCAATATATACTTGAGCTTTTGCCAAGCAAATTCCTGATAAGAGCCCCAGTCCCTTGCATCTCCTTCAGTAGTTGCCAAGTAGTTCGTTGCCAGCTGGTTTACCATGCTTAAAAACTTTTGTTGGTGCTGAACCAATTGTAGAGATCATCCTGAACAGTTCTCATTTTCTATGGATCTGGCCTCATTTCATCTTTGTCAACACTATGTGCAAGAAGCAAATGGGTTCCTTGGATAACGCATGCTTTTCATTGAGAGTAAAGCCTTCAACCTATAGGTATCTTAAAACTGCATGAACCCTCAGGTCATGCTCCTTGCCAATCTTCTCATGTATTACTATCTCATCCATGTGGTTTATGACCCCTTCTAAACATGGTAACATTGTAGTCATAATACACTGGAAGATTCCTGGGACTGAGGAGGTGCCAAATGGTAGTCTGTTGAAATAATATTATCCAAATGGAGTGATAAATTTAGTAAGCAGTCCTGATTGTTTATCAAATGGCACCCATCAGAAGCCACTGTTCGCATCAAATTTGGAAAAGATGCTTGCTTCTGGATAATTCAGTGAAACTTGTGTCATCTGTAGAGAAAGTATGGTTATTCCTAGTTACTGATTTATTGAACTGCATTATCTCAACACATAGTCTAGTGGAGCCTTCTAATGGGTTCAGGCACAGTAAACATATCAAAGCACTACTCAGTTGATTTGGCCACCAGGGAAACATGCCATTCCAGTCATTACTTCAAGTCATTTCTGAAAATGATTCATTAAGACCTGTGAAACCTTCCTGGATGTGTAGAGATGTATGGTCTTAGCATTTTACAACATAGAACAGTACAGGACAGTACAGTTCAGCCCTTGATGTTGTGCCAACCTTTTATCGTACTCCATGATTAAAGTAACCTCCAAACCCTTGCTCGTGCTATTATCCATGTACCTATCCAAGAATCACTTAAATGTCCCTAATGTATCTGACTCTACTACCACCGCTGGCAGTGCATTCCATGCACCCACCACTCTCTGTGTAAAGATCCAACCTCTGACATCTCCCCTAAACCTTCCTCCAATCACCTTAAAATTATGTCCCCTTGTGATAGCCATTTCTGCCCTGGGAAAAAGTCTCTGACTATTCACTCTATCTAAGCCTCTCATCATCTTATAGACCTCTATCAGATCGCCTTTCACCCTTCTTCACTCCAATGATAAAAGCCTTAGCTCCCTCAGCCTTTCTTCATAAAACATGCCCTCCAGTCCAGGCAGCATCCTGGCAAATCTCCTCTGCATTCTCTCTCAAGCTTCCATATCCTTACTACAATGAGGCGATCAAAACTGAACACAATATTCCTAGTAAGGTCTAACCAGGGCCCTATAGAGCTGCAGCATAACCTCACAGCTCTTAAACGCAATCCCCCTGCTAATGAAAGCCAGCACACCAAACATCTTCTTAACAACCCTATCATTTTGGATGGCATGTTTTAGGGATTTATGGACATGGACCCCAAGATTCCTCTGTTCCTCCACACTGCCAAGAATCCTCTCTTTAGCTCTGGATTCTGCATTCAAATTTGACTTTTCCAAACTGAATCACTTCACACTTTTCCAGGTTGAACACCATCTGCCACTTCTAAGCCCAGCTCTGCATCCCATTGTCACCTATAGCAGCCCTCCACACTATCCACAACTCCACCAAACGTTGTGTCATCAGCAAACTTACTAACTCTTCCACTTCCTCATCCAAGTTATTTATAAAAATGTCAAAGAGCAGAGGTCCTAGAACATATGCCTGTGGAACACTGCTAGTCACCGAGCTCCAAGCTAAATACTTTCCAACTACTACCAGTATATGTCTTCTATGGGCCAACCAATTCTGTATCCAGGCAGCCAAAATTACCTGCATCCCAATCTCCTTACTTTCTGAATGAGCCTACCATGGGGAATCTTATCAAACACCTTGCTAAAATCCTTGTACACCAGATCCACTGCTCCACGTTCATCAAAGTGTTTTGTCACATCCTCAAACAATTCCAATAAGGCTTTTGAGGCATGATCTGCCCCTCACAAAGCCATGCTGCCTTATCTCTAATCAAACTATGGTTTTCCAAGTACTCATAAATCATGTCTCTCAGAAGTCTCTCCAATAACTTGGCCACCATAGTCGCATGATCTGTAATTCTTAGGATTATCCCTATTCCCTTTCTTGAACAAGAGAATAACATATGCCACCCTCCAATCATCTAGCACTACTCCAGTGGACAGTGGGATTGCAAAGATCATCACCAAATGTGCAGCAATGTCTTCCCTTGCTTCCTGCAGTAACCTTGGGTATATCCTGTCTGACCCAGTGGACTTATCGATCCTTATGTTTTTCAAAATTTTCAGCTCATCCTCCTACTTAACGTCAACCTGTTCGAGCATATCAATCTGTTTCACGCTGTCCCCACAAATGACAATGTACCCCTCAGTAATGAGTACTGAAGAAAAGTATTCATTAAGGACTTCCCCTACCTCCTCCAACTCCAGGCACAAGTTCCCTTCAGTATACCTGATCAGCCCAATCCTCACTCTGGCCATCCTCTTGTTCCTCACAAAAGTGTAGAATGCCTTAGGGCTTTCCTTCATTCTATCCCCTAACACTTTTTCATGCCCCTGTCTAGTTCTCCTGAGTCCATTCTTCAGTTCCTTCCTGGCTACCCTGTAACTCTCCAGACCCCTGTCTGATCTTTGTCTCCATGACCTCACGTAGCCCTCTTTCTTCCCCTTGACTAGATGTTCTACATCCCTTGTCATCCAATGTTACTTCACACTATCATCCCTTCCTTGCCTCAGTGGTACAAACCTATTTAGCACTATCAGCAAATGCTCCCTAAACAACCTCCACATTTCTATTGTATATTTTCCTGAGAACAACTGTTCCCAATTTAGGGGCTCCAGTTCTTTCCTAATAGCATTATAATGCCCCCTCCCCCAATTAAAAACTTCCCCATATCATCTACTCCTGTCCCTCTCCTTGACTATAGTAAAGGTCAGGGAGTTGTGATCACTACCACTGAAATGCTCTCCCATCGAGAGATTTGACACCTGACCCGGTTTGTTGCCAAGCACCAAATCCAATATGGCCTCCCCTGCAGTTGGCCTATCTACATACTGAGTCAGAAATCCTTCCTGGACACACCTAGCAAAATATTTGCACTAAGGAAGTTACAATCAATATTTGGGAAGTTGAAGTCACCTATGACAACAATGCTGTTATTTCTGCACCCTTCTAAAATTTGTCTCCCAATCTACTCCTTCATGTCTCTGTTGCGTCTGGGTATCCCAATGATCCACATAACTGAAGCTCTCCCTCCTACACCAGCCCTGCAACTATGTGTTCATCTGCACTCGCTCTTTGACTAACATGATGCTGTGTGTTCAGTATTGAATTTGTCCAATTCAGTTAACAATTAGGATACCTACCTTGAAGGAACATTTACTAGTGTGACATTGTAGCAATTCTAATTTTCAAACAATATTTAGAGCAACACAGAACCTCTGACTTAAGATGAACTCAAGATCTGAGCAAAAATCGAAAAAACCTGTGAATGCTGTAAATCAGAAACAAAACAGAAGTTTCTGGAGAGGCTCAGCAGGTCTGGCAGCATCTGTGGAAGAAAGTAGAGTTAACGTTTCAGGTTAAGTGACACTTCCTCAGAAGAAATGTTAATTCTGATTCCTCTCCACAGATGCAGCTCGTCCTGCTGAGCTTTTCCAGCAATTTCTGTTTTTGTTTAAGTCCTTAGCACACCTTTAATGTTGAGAGACATTCCTCCTACTCCATGCAGCCTCATAAGTTGTAAACTCTGCTACTTTAGCCATTGAATTTGATACATGCTCCTGCATCAAGCTTAAAATTGACAGGACGTCCGTTGACATAAGCAAGTTCAGAACAATTGGGATCATTTGAATTGTCAGCTTCCCTCATAAATGCCTTAGGTACGATTATTAAAAGCACGAGGTCGACAGTATTACATCTTTGCAGGAATACATGTTTGTCTTATTACTGTTCTAGAATTATGTTCTGTTCCTGCAAATTCAATGAAAATGATGTTTTGGTATTATAGAAATAGTATTCTTTTATCTTGGTTGGATATCCTTTACACAAGTGAAGTTTTGTTGTTCCACAGCGTTAGTACTGTCTCATGGAAGCCACCATTTTAATCTGCTGTCTTTTAGTTTGTATTCTCGCACCAATCAATGGTGTAATGGCACTGTTTCTGTCAGGTTTGCTAGTTTCTATATCACAGCGATATTTTCTGTTTGCCAGTCTTTCCAATTTTGTATTTGTGTTAAAATTTCAATAAAGGCTTAAAATGTATCACTGGCTGTTCTGTAGTCATTTACGCTTTTCAATATTTTTTAATGGTTTGTAATACTGTATCTCTGCACCGTTTATTTGGTTTTCCCACCTTTTTCAAGGTGTTCCTACCTGTTTCAATGGTTGAAATGGTGGATATCCATTTCTTACAGACCTTCCTCACCCTCTGAGCCAAGATTGAGTTGGCTTACATTTTCCCAGGTAAAACGGATATTTTCACAATCTTCATCATGTAAAATGCCAAGTGCTTTCTTCTACACAAATTTCTAAATACATTTCCCTGACTGCAGCATTTATGTATCTTCCCCATAGGATCTTGGCTTAATTATTGAATCTCAGTCACTGAGTCATAGAGATATACAGCATGGAAACAGACCCTTCAGTCTAAATCGTCCATGCCCACCAGATATCTTAAATAAATCTAGTCCCATTTGCTGCATTTGGCCCATATCCCTCTAAACCCTTCCTATTCATATATCTGTCCAGTTCCCTTTTAAATGTTGTAATTGTACCAGCCTCCACCACTTCCTCTGGCAGCTCAACCCATACACACACCACCCTCTCTATGAAAACGTTGCCCTCTTAGGTCCCTTTTAAATCTTCCCCTCTCACCTTAAACCTATGCACTATAAGTTTTGGACTCCACCATTCCGGGGAAAAAACTTTAACTATTCACACTATGCACGCCCCTCATGATTTTATAAACTCAGCCTCTGACACTTCCGAGAAAATAGCCCCAGCTTATTCAGCCTCTACCTATGGCTCAAACTTCCAACCCTGGCACCATCCTGGTAAATCTTTTCTGAACCCTTTCAAGGTTAACAACATTTTTCTTACAGTAGGGGACTAGAATTGAATACAGTCCTTTAAAGTCTTTGACTTTTGCTGTAAAAGAACACATTTTGCTGGAGCTTTTTGTCTTCCAATCATTACGACAATTTTCATAAATGCCAATTCAAGGGGAGTGATGATTAGTTGCAGAATGATCATTTATTGGCAGTGGCTTTGCCATGGAGAGTGCACAAATTAAAGAGAATTGCAGATAAATATCAGTTTTTCTTTAAATGTTAAGCTAGGCAGGTTAAATCTGATCTCAGTATGAGGTACTGGGTTGTCTGAAATAGGTTACTGCCACCAATCCTCCTTTGTCATGGGCTATCATAAGATTAATGGTAGAGGATATACCTTCAGTATCTTCAGAAGAGGCAATGTTCTTCAATAACAAGAAGTTTTATTGCATGATGGTAAAAAGTACAGCTACATTTGGTCAGACATAATGTCTAGGCCTTAAGGGAGCTGGTACAGATACATCTGCTGCCCCTGAAAGCCAGATAGTACTCCTCATCTCAACAAAAAATTAATTAACATCAGTAAAGTCACCATAGAACCACTCTCCCATTAGAGAGAGATGGCTGGTATTGTGTTTAAGCTGGGAGTCACCACATCTCAGATGTGAGGCAAGGTTGAGAATGCAGGAACTTCATGTTGACCTCAGTCAGTCCAGGAATTGGACCTGCACTGTTGTTATCACTGTGCTTCACACACCAGCCATTCAAGCCCACTGACCCCCTAATAATATCAGGAAAATAGGTGGTGTTGACATAAGATGAACACTAACCACTTTAGAACCATTGACTTAGTAAACATTAATATGTTAAAATCTGCACTTGTCACTAAGGCGTGGAGAAGTTAAATTTTAGATGTAAGCTACTTATGTTGATCTCTCTTCCACCACCATGGCCTTCCCTGGGTCCAGCATATTAAACTTCATGGATGGAAATGAACCTTCAGAAACAGAAGATCTGCAAAGTATGAATTCAGTGACAAATAGAAAACTTGGGCAGATTCCAAATCACTAGTTTGTTTCCATTTAGATTGTGTCTGGAATCTAAGCAGCAAAATGTCGATGACTACAAAATATTACAAATAGAAGAAATGCACGTTAAAGGGCTTTCGGAAATGACTTGTTAATTGAGTTGCGGCATTGCCAGAGTAATGTACTGGAGTCAACCCAGGATGGAATGTGTGTTGGGTCCTCTTTACAGCTCCTAAACACCCATCCCCAAACAAAAGCTGTCCGGAGAATGAGTGTTCCTCCATGAGCCTTTTGCTGCTGGGTCTTTGTCACACATGTTAATTGTCAGCAGGCATCTTTGCCTGGCAGACATCAGCACATAAAGCACACACCTCGATGATCAGATGGATCTCTTCCTTCAAAATTTGTCAAAGTTAGGCAAGGATCATTCCAGTGAAGTTCAATGTAATGGTTGAGATGTTGGTGTCCCCCTGAGATATTAAAATAACATCTCTCATGTCAGTTTCAGGTTGCTAAGTCAATTACATAATTTAAAATGGCTTCAGTCGTCTGAGAATAGTTTCATTTCAACTCACTGTTCTCAGAAACCATTATAAATCTGTGACAATAAACTTTGCCTTGGAAATTTGCATGGCTTAATAAGACCACAAGAAATAGGAACAGGAGTAGGCCATTAAACCCCTTGAGCCAGTTTGGCCATTCAACAGGATCATGGCCTTTCCGAAATTCCTCATGTCCACTTTCCTGCCCTTTCTCCATAACCCTTAATTCTCCTACTGGTCAAGAACCCACACCAGGTTAAACAACATACTATCAATTATATGGTAATTTTCAAGATTTAGAGCCAAGGAAGCTGTAACTGAATTTAATCTAACAGTTTTAATACTTCATTCCTACTCCGGTTTTCAGGAAGGATGTTTTCTGCACCCTTGCAAATTAACACATGGTGCAAAAGCATTGGGCAGAATTCTGTATTTTTCTGTGTTTTCTAACTAATGCATTTGGTATGTTGCTGTATGATATCCTTCTATAGTGATAGCACTGTTATTCCTCTCAGCAGCTTTGACATCAGCTTTCAGACCCGAGGACAAGGAGTACCTGGAAGTGTGTCAACATTTGCGTGCAATCCAGGGCAGTGCGTCAATTTTGCAGGGGGGCCCTTCAAACAGAAACTGTTGAGAATCAATGCTGTAGGTAGTATATTGACACAGAGCAACATGCACATTTTAAAACACATGTACACACTTGCAAATATATAGCTGTTCACGTGTCAAGTGTTGACAAGCCAAGCGTTCTGTCCCTCAACTGAAACAATGGCAGGTAACTCAAACTCAAATGTATGACCTACCCACTCCTCATGGATAATCAGCAGATTTTATCCAGCAGCGTTTTGAATTCAAAAGGCCAGGTCACCACATAAGACAACAGATTCAAACTGATACACTTTGTTCATTTATTAATACAAGTAGCATAGTATTCCATTCTTTACAAGAGATAGGAACAGGTCAGATCATATCTATTCACCAATAACTTACTTTACTAGAAAAAAAGAGAAATACTGTATCCTTAAAGCTCCACATCTGAAAGGTACTGCATAATGTACAAATAACTTAGAACCTGTTACTTTTGTCTATGCCGCCAGTTTTCTATGTCATATTGCACATCCTTTTTGGCTTTGTCAGTACCTTGAAAATTATGAGAACAAGACAGGAATTATTTTACAACAAAAAATAAAGGAAATTTAAATGTTCGATGGATGATATGTTTGAAATCAGCCATTGAAAAGATGCACAAGTGGTTATTGTATAATATGTATGCTTTGCACCCTGGATAAGGGTGCACAGCACCATCAGTGTTTTTGGGTGGTTTACTGGCATTACGCTTGCTTGTTAACTCCCAGATGTGCTGAATTTAACGAGTTTTTACAGTTATTTAGTCCTTTATTAACTTCATGTGGTTGAGGTAGAAGATATTGGACAAGTTGAAAGCAAAAGAGACTTTTTTTTCCTTTTAAGAAAGGGCTTGTAAATAGACCATAGAAGCTGTAAATGTTTTATTCACATCTCTTTCAAAAAAAATAAAATAGACTGTAGCAGTTACAAGTTGTACATGGAGCTAAAGTTTTTTGTAATAATTATTTTAATGTTTTATGTGAAGTTAAGGAGACAACAGTTACAGTACTTGACTCTCAAAGCTACAAAATCCCTTAGAGCAAGACCTGAAGATCACAGGAGGTACACATTACCAGAACCACAGTATTTTGTCACTAGGCCTCAGGCTATGAAGCCAATAGTGCTAACATGCAATTTTTATATTTCCTGTACACCCACAAAAGCAGAAATTTTGTGGTGAGAGGGACAAGCAAAAACAGACGCTGTGGTGCCAGGAAACCATCCAAACATTAGCAACCCAAAACAAAATTAAAAACCCTCTCAAGCAGAACTGCATTAGATCAACAAAATTAAATCTAGTTTATTTTTTTAAAAAGAAAGAAGATTATTGAACAAAACTGTAGCAGTCTTTTTTTTTCCACTAGCATTAATAATTCTGTTAAATGTATACAACCATTCAGTCTGTATAGCGTGTAATGAAATAATTCTTCTACATCATCTTCTGGTAGTCTGAATTACTTACATACAAACAATAGTTACAGGAACTTGTTCACAATGCATTTCAGTAAAGGACAATAGCTGTCCAGAGTCCTCATTGGCAATATCCGTGTATAACACTGATTGCCTGCAACTGATAGTACTTCCTATGTGGAGGCTAAAGCCAGATAAATGATCTGTCTACAAGGTAATGCATCAAACAACTTCCGCTGGTGTGAGGCAGTAGATCTGGGAGTTTGTTTTCGGCAGTTTTACGAGCAGAGAGGAGTACTCTGGCTCTCTTCTGTCAGTTTGCTGTCTCCTCTTTCAAACTCTTGTTCATCTCCCTCTTGGTTTGAGGGTCCTCAACCATCCATGGCTGACCAGGGTACATACAATAAGCCCCACGCAGTCTCACAGTTGACCTATTCATCATTGTATATTTTACAGGTATTTGCAAGATTGGAGATGGAGGGGTAAAGGGAGGGAAGTTGGGCGGTAGCTTGTTTAAAATTATATTTCACAGCACAAGATCCTGTCTCACAAATAAACAGGTGATGAGTCTACAATGACGTATTCACAAATGGTGGTTGAGGAGTCAGTGGTGGAGCAATACATACACAGCATAATGAGCTCCTTACAGGTGATGTCTAGGGAAACCCTTTATCTGAACGAAGCTGACTAACAGTAGTATAGTTTGTGGTCGTCCAGTCTCAGAGGCTTCCTATCATCTGAAAATGGGTTGACGGTGCTCGTTTTATTTTTTTTTGTTTCATTTGGAAAATGTTAATGCAAAGCAGGCTTGCTCTGCAGCCCGAATCCCCAAGCTTCGAGTGGGAGACCTCTAGCCCATCGCAGTGACCATACTAGAGGGATGGTGAGGTCCAAAGGACAGGCTGGAAGGTGGATGCATCGGTGTCGGTGTTGTCAGCATGTGGCCTGAGTGGCTGAAGGGTGGAATATGATGAATTGGCGACACATGTCTCGTGAGAGCTGTGGGGCTGAAAGAACTGGCCTTGTCCATGAGGCTCTTTGAAAACTCATCCAGACCATCGTGGGTCTTTTTGCTTTTCTTAGATTTACTGGACATTTTCCTGTTCCGAGTCTGGATTCCTTCTTTCTTCATGGTCAGTGGTCGGTTAATCTACAGATAAAGAAAGGAAATATTTTATGATATTTTCTCTCTTTTCTGCTCCACTCCCCCAAAACTTACAATTTTCTCTCTTTTAAGCTCTGATTTATGCTGAGGCAAGATACCAAGGAGATCAGCAGCAACTTGGTCTCCCAAGAGAGAAGCTAGCCTTCATGTGCAAGTCTAGGCTGAGATGATTATCCAACTACTACTGGCTCAGTACAATCCTTTTCTCAGCCAGCCCACATAGATACAGACTCACACACTAGCACAGAACAACTTTCCAGTAGCTTTCACTCCAGCTGGACAAGCAAGAGGGTGAAAAGTTATCAGGGGCAGGCATGAATGTGGAGTAATCAGACCAGCCATGATCTTATTAATTAGAGGAGTAGGCTTCAGGAGCTCATAATTTGTGTGTTCAAGTAGGATGAGAAGCAAAACCACCAGATCTTCCTTCGTTTTTCCCCAACACCAGATCTCTTAGCTTGTCCCTAGGAGCCCCAGTGCTCTCCTGGTTAAGAAGAGTTAACACACTGTTCTTGGGACTTGGAACTCAACAGTATGCAATCTCTTTGTCAATGAAAGGCTTACATATTTATATATATGCTACAGCAAAGAAAGCACAGTTTGCTGAATTCTGTTTTCAATAAGGCATTCTATGTATTGTACATATGAACAAAGAGCCTCAAAATAAATACTTCACTATTTGCAATCAAAATAAAAACATTTACTGTCTAAACCTGAGGTGATTCTATTTTCAGTTATCAGTTTCTTTTATGTGTGTAAAAGGGACACAGGAAACAATATGATAAATGAGTACGAGAAAAGGAATGTTTTCAAGATTCTGCGAGTACTATCTAACTCATTCTCATTAACAGTTCCATTACTTAATTCCAGTCTTTAGATCCTATGGTAACTTCAACAGCTGTCAGTCAGATTTTAAGTGGAAACTAACACCTTCAAGACATCACACTGCAGGGAATTGCAGCACTAATTTTCAGACATTAAGAAAATTTACAGCATCCAGTCACAAACAATAATACTTCTTGTGGTTAAACGTCAGGAGATGATTGTACATTTTAAACACTTCCCTGGATAACTCTGGTGCAGCATCAAAAAGAAATGCACAGAACACTTCTTTTCCAAAACACAATCAACTGTTGCCTTCCCTTTATTTTCCAAATTGGTTCTGACAAACCGATTAGGCCATCTACAGTTACACATTATGCAAATGTGCAAAATTAACAGGTAAGAGTCTTTGACTGCCACGAAGCATCAGTGACAGAGTTTATTGTTTTGCTGTGTGCATTTTCATGCAATCAGAACCTAGTTATAGATGGTTTGGTGGGAGTGAAATGAGCCAGCATGGAAACATTGGGACTGAATGGCCCCTTTCTGTGCTGTAACTATGCTCAATTCCAATTAAACTCTGTTTATTAAAAACTCAGGATGCATATTGTGCACTTATAGATTCATACAGTGTGGAAAAGACCCTTCAACCCATTGAGTCTGCACCGACATTACTACCACTAAAAGTGTGCTAATTCCAATTTCCTGCATTTGTACAAGATCCTTAAATGTCATGATATTTAAAGTACTCGTCTAAATAATTTTTAAAGGTTGTAAGGTTTCCAGCCCCAACTATCTTCCCAGGCAGGGCACTTCAAATTCCCAATACCTCCTGAGTGAAAAGTTTTTTTTTCCCCAAATCCCCTCTGAATCTCCGGCCCTTTACCCATAAAACTGTGCCCGCTCATGATTGACCCATCAACCAAGGCAAACAACTTAACACTTAAAACAGAATCATCACCCTCAAAAGCTATTATTTCAACTTTCGTTTATTTTTAATTCCTTTAAATAGTTTCTTTCTTCACCTAAACCGTATAAATTGCTGATACAGAACTGAATGCATGTAGGCACTGCGATCACACACAAGTCAACCCACTAGATTGGTCAAAGTGCTGATCTCAACACTCCCTCCAGCATTGTACTCCACAGATCTTAGAATACTTTTATTCCTTCACACCCTTGGGGCATGTCTGCAGTTCTGCAACAGTATAACCAGCATAGCTGTCAAACATTGCACACTACATACTACAACATTACACTGTACACTACATGACTGTTAAATGGCTAAGACAGCAAAAGTTAAGCTTACAATTGCGTCTTCAAAGCATTCTAAGTTCAACTTCTGTTTTGACAAACTAAGTAAGTAAATTGCTTAAGCAGATCATGTACACCTCTGTTGCAAATTGAAGTTATGATTAAGAGAAAGTAAGCTCAGTGAAATCCATTGAGCCAACTTGAATTGATTTTAACTTCCAAAACTCACTATTTTTCCTTTCTATTCCTTAAAGGTATCAGTTCCTGCTGGGTGTGAATTCTCTACAACTTCTGGTATCTGAGCTGATGCCTATAAGTAAGCCTCAGCTAGTTGCTATCCATTCACTGTAACATTACCAAATCCTGAATTCACCATTGCTAAAACACTTGCACTGTCCTTTATGGGGGAGGGGCTGGGGGCATGGAGTGTGGATTACAAGCCGGAATTTTTGCTGATACTTTCACAATCCCCAGTCCAGGGCTGCTGAACCCAGCTTCAGCAACCCAAAAACTGTCCTTGTTGAAATCTGCTAACTAAGCATAGTCCCATGGCTGAAACCACACCACTTCCTGGAAAAACACAATTACCTATTACTAAGAAACAGAAAGTCAACATCAAGACTACATGTTTCTCTCTGCCTGCTAGACACATTAAGCTATTGTTTTGAAACAAGCTTCAGTTTTCAATGTATAATATTTGAACTCTTTTGCATGTGAGCCAGTAGGTAAACATATCATCTTTATTCCTCTCCACCCAGTCCTTCTGACTACAACACCTTACTGGCCAATTAGTTAGCAAAGAAAATAACGACTGATCAATAGACTGTGGAATGTTCCTTATTAAGGAGAGAGAATGGACTTAACTGACACCTCAGCACAATTGAACAGTTTTTAAAAGTTCTCACTGTCTCAGATAAGGAACACCCAAGCCACTCCTATTTTAAACAGATTCCCCCAAATCTCTGAATCTATTAATTTTGTTATCAGTTTAGCCTAATCCATCTCTCCTTCCTCAACATAAAATCTTCTTTGAAATGGCATCCCATGGCTTCCAACTTCATTCTTTGTGAAAGGTGTGTGCCTTCATAGACCAGGCGAGGCAGCTGTCTACTTTCTGCGTTCACTTTTCAAAAGTACTCTCAGTCCTGGCACAAAGCTGAAAGTAGCTCCTCCACAGTGCCAACAAAGAACAAACTTTCACCTTCCAGCCTTCTAAAGTGGTTGCAGATAAACTTTTGGTTGGACCTTATCTCTCCTTCCCTAAGCACAACCAGGAAGATTGCCATAGTGATCAGACTGAGAAGCATGTAGTGAATTCTCAAACGAACCTTATATATGGGACGTAATCTATCAAATCAAGCCAAATAATGATGGTCAACTCTTACCTAAGTGTGATCAAAAATAGCTATTACAGTATAAACAAACTTTTTTACATAGTTAAAATTCTGACACAGCACTTAAGTTTATTTTATTACAATGATCAAACTAAGAAAAATGTCTAATGGATCCTTGGGGGAAGATCCAAGTAAATAAATGTCCACATAATAATGTGCTTTTGTTCCAAACAAATTCCTCCTTCTGTGAGAAGTGCTTTGAGCTGTCTAGAATACATATGTGATCATATATGTTATCTTTTCCCCTTATAGCACAGTGTATACATTAAAATGGCATGGCTGCATTTCTACATGTGCCTTTGATTGACCTAAAAGGAATGTGATTAATCATAAGAAATCATTGAGTTTTTTTAAAAACAATGTTGATGATCTTCTTTTTGCCATGTCAAAATTGTGTAATCATTAGCCCTTGTCCCACCCCTCTGCAGAGCATGTTCTCTTCATCCACTGTGTCACCTAGGTAGGCAAAGTTACCCAGGCACTAGACCTAGTCTTATTGAGTTCACTTCCAGCTGTCAAATTTGTACTGAGTCTCCCTAAGCTCCCTGAGCATGGTGGCTCAGTGGTGAGCACTGCTGCCTCGCAGCACCAGAGACCCGAGTTTGATTCCAGCCTCGAGCGACTCCCGTGTCTGCATGGGTTTCCTCCAGGTGCTCCGGTTTCTTCCCACATTCCAAAAGATGTGCAGGTCAGGTGAATTGGTTAAGCTAAATTGCCCATAATGTTAAGTGCATTAGTCAGGGGTAAATATAGGGTAGGGAAATGATCTAGGTGGGTTACTCTTCGGAGGGTCGGTGTGGACTTGTTGGGCTGAAGGGCCTGTTTCTATACTGTAGGGAGTCTAGTCTAATTCAAAGTTAACTAGTACCTTTCTACCCATTTAATGATGACTGAATGTTGGTAAGTTCTATTAGTTTAACTTAAATCAGCAATTGAGCAAACGTGCTGCTTGAATAAAACATATTCATGCACAGAAAATCAGTCTCTACCTCCTCCATCTACTTGTTATTACAATAACTCTCAAACTTGTTGAACTGCAACTAAAATGGTAGCCAAGAATTTTTTTTTACAAACTAAACTGCCTCATCATGATATCTGGAACATTTTATTGATATCCGAATTTTGTAATGGAGACTTAATATTAATGGAAGCTTATTACAATTTAATTCAAATACCATCGGTTGCCCCTAGAGTGGACCACACAACATGGCATAGACAATGGGGTAAGTGGTACTATGGCTTAATGCGGTGGCGAGGCTATATTTCATAATACAAAGATGAATAATGGAGAATAAATATACAGTTACTAAGCACATCACAAAATGATTAAATAAAGACATTAGGGACAAGCAAGCCACTCTTTGCCCCTTAAACCTATCGCCACTGCATATTATTGAAGAGCAAACAACTGTTTATTTAACAGAAATTGTTTATCTGCAAATGATCAGTCAGATTTTGCCTGCTATACCTGTTTGAAGATAGTACCAAATGCATTAAAGGTTAGCAGAGATGCAAGGACTGATGCAATTGCTTGAACTCTCTCATAAATGTGTAACTGGAGGCTAGTCATTATCTTTTTTCCAGTGTAACACTTTGCAACATTCTTGTAAACTTGCTAATAATAAGACTGGACAGAGAGGGGCAAGCGCCTAAATCAACAAACATGACTCAAAAGCCTGTGGGCTAAAGTTTATTGGCAGCTGCCAGAGAAATGCACACCAGATGAAGTCTGTCCACACTGATGTACCGTAAGGATTAATTGATTAAATTAGACTGGCGCCACTCACGTGACAATTACTACAGGCCCTTAAATCCTCCCCAATAAACTGACAACAGAGGTGGTCTCTCCCACACATTCCCACCTCCCCGGCAGAACAAACCGGCTCATATTTCACGAGTAACACAATCAAAAAGGTATCGGTTCCAATTTAAACCATGCACTCATGACTTCGCCCTTTTGTCAACCTTCACTCCATAGTATTAGATTAAAAGTGCACGGCGCACACATTAACACGTGAACTAATTCAAGTCAATTACACTGGTGCGGCCCTTCAGTCCCAGCTCATTTACAACTGAATTGCCTTCAATTTCAGGTTTAGCATCGCTCACCTACTTTGACTGGCTAGATTTATTCCACATCGTTAACCTGTATAGTTTCTGCAATTTTACCTTCCCACCACCTCCTCCCCCCGGAGATTAATTTATATATTAATAGGTTTAAGTGATGTGTTTACTGCAGGTTTTTTCACGTTATACTTTTTTTTCTCTCTCTGGCGTCTTTCAACGAAATGCCATGTCAAAATGAAACTTTAGGGTGTTATTGAATTTGACTTTTTATGACACCCATAGCAATGTATACGTGAGACTGTACATTTGTTTAACCCAACAGCTCACGGTTTCCGACATCTTTATCTTTCAAAATGCCAATTATCAATCTACTTCTTGCCTCATCGATCAGCACCTTTTGTTTTAGTAATCTGTTCGATTCCAAATGTATTCCTTGCGATTTTCCTTTTACCAAAATGCTGCCCCGAAAATATTGCGCGCTGGGAGTTATTTTCCTAATTTTATCTCTCTCTCTTTCTTGGGATCCTGTTATTCATGTTACGCTCAAGTTTTGTTTTAAAGAAGCATCAGTCGACCCGAAACCTTAACTCTGCTTTCTCTCTGCACTGATGTTGCCAGACCTGCTGTGTTTTCCAGCAATTTCTGATTTTAAAAAAAATCATGCCAGTGTAATGGTGATTTCGCAAGTTTACGACAAGCCCCACAACAGGGTAATTCTAATAAACTGCACCTTGACTGTAATCAGAGGCTTTATTCAGTCGGGTGAGATTTCGCTGGAAATCCACCTCCTTGATTTGTTTTCTTGTTACTTCTCGTCTCATTTTGCCTCACATCCTTTTCAATCCCTCCTCTACGTTTTACCCCACCACAGCCTTTCGGTGCCTCTCTGCAACGGCCTACATCTGTCACATCTGTACGGACCATGAATCTAAGAAATCCAGTTTCCTCTCCTCTCCCCACCAGTACACCGCCCCCTCACCCAGAAACTGCCTGTTTTGCGGAGATATTCTGTTTTTATCCCCCTAATCTCCAGCATCCTGGAGTCTTTTATCACCATGTTCATTCACCTACAATTCGCCACGTATCTTGGTATTTAAAATGAAAGATACATATAGCAGAATGAAATGGCACAGAAAGAGGCAAAAACCAGACATTGTTAAGTCAAGACACAACAGGCAGAGAGAAACAGAGTTAACCTTTAACGATCTTTCTTCAGAACTGATGGATTAATTGATTAAATTAAACTGGTTGCCACCCCAGCCCTGAAGATGGGTGACTGGACCCCAAAAATTAACTCTGTTTCTCTCAACACCGATGCTGCCAGACCTGCTGAGTTTCTCCAGCGCTTTGACTTTGTTTCAGATTTTCAGCATCCGCCGTTTTTCATTTCTCTTACAGAAAGACACCAGTTGATCCACCGTTTCCGTGTCAAGAACCAGCATTTCCGGTCTATAGGTCAATAGAAATCCAGACACTCCCCCACCCCCCCAAAAAAAATAGATAGGTAAACGTCGGATAATGGAAATCTGAACGAAAAACAGAAAAAGCTGGGAAAAGAAAACTCAGGCAGGTCTGGCAGCATCTGTGGAGAGAGAATCAGCCTTTGGAGTTGTCACCCTCCCCACAGAGCTCTGAAGAAGGGTCACTGCACCAGAAATATCAATTCTCTTTTTTTCTCTCCACGGGTGCTGCCAGACTTGCTGAATTTCTCCGATCGTCGGAAGTTGCCTGGGGAAGGGACAGACAGCGACCCTGGTTGGTTAGGTGGAGCACTCACGTTGTGGAGTTTATAGTAGAGTCCACAAGCGTTGCAGACGGGGTCTCCATTGGCATTCCGTCTCCACAGTGTGGTGGTGGTCGTCTGACAGTTAGCACAGGACGTCCCTGCCCGTCTGGCCGCAGACTACAATAACAAAGCACAAAGGGTCCTTCTTTTAAAAAAAACACACACGAAATATGTCCACACAATCAAAGGTGTGAGTGCAACTCTTCTAGTAAACAAACAACTCGTGATACATATTGTTCTTCAAGGTGTGGACATTGTTAAAAATCGCACAACACCAGGTTATAGTCCAACAGTTTTATTTGGAAACACAAGTTTTCAGAGCCCTGCTCCTTCATCAGGTATCTGTTGAACTACAACCTGCTGTTGTGTGATTTTACTATTGTTTCTCAAGCCATTTTCTTTAGCGATCCGGAGCTGAAAAACTATTCTTCTAAAAATCTTATGTCAAATATTTAATTATGTTTCCTCCATTCCAAACTTACATTTACCGCATAATGCTGCCGAAGGTCACTCCATATAACTCGATTAAAAAAAATGATGTTTTATTCTAAATTTGTGGCTTAAATGCGGCCCTTTTTTTCTTACTGTCTTGGGAATGCAGACACAAGTTCACTACATCCTACCAGGTAGATGGATGGATAAGGATCTGCTCAGTGGAGCCGAAACGAATTCTGCACAAATATTTGTGACTTTGATGCTCTTATAAACCCCTGAAATGGATGAGTAACACCCAGGCAACTGAACAGAAACTTATTAAACAGAGCCTGTCAAACGTTCCACAAATCATGAAACAATTGAAGGGCAAGGACTGAACTTAAAAGATTTGTAAATGCTACATTGTGTGTGTGTGCCTGAGCGCACTTTGTGCCTTTTTTTCCTATTAAAAACAAGGCTGCCTTGTTATTATTTTAAATCGACACTGAATTTAAGTTTTATACCAGAATCACTCAGTTAAACTGCGCCGTTTGGAATGAGCCAGCTCTACACGATCCCTGTGTGCACTGGCGAGCGAGTCATTGTCTTTAATAAAACATATGAAAAGACAATGCCAATTTGTCTGAAATGTTTGGGCATGTTTAGGCAGGAGCGTGCCTTGTGTCCCTTTCGGGAGGGATCTCCAATGAGTGGACTTAGGCTGGGAGATTAGGGGATGAAACTCTTGTATCTTTCTAACAATCGAGGTGTGGTGGTCTTTCCCTGGTTTGCAATAAAGCTCTCTTGCTGGGACCCAGCGTTTTCTGCTATTAATCTCGATTTCATTTTCCCAGCAGCGGAATGCCAAGTATATTTTTTAGGACATACACAGATCCACTTTTTTTTAATATAAAGAAGCGACAGACACAATTCAGAAGACGCCTGGAATGTATATTTCTTAAGACGTGTTATTGTAATGAGAACACAGACCCACTAGTCTGCAGTAAGAAACTGCCACATATTTCTTTGCTGATGACATAGACTTCAAGCTGATCCTGTTTAGACAGACACCCGAAACTCTTTGCACCAAACTTTAATCATTCCATATTTCAAAACATCCCCCCTACTCCCAACCAGCCACCCCCTCACCCTCCTGATTTCTTGTTCAAACACCTTTGTGTTTTGAGGTCGGGAAGTGATATTGTTGTGGAAAGCAGTTATCTCGAGCCGGCAGATATCCGGCCGCCTTAGCATAGGAAGTCAGCTTTTTAAATTAAGAGATCAGGGATAGGATGGGGGCAGGGGTGGGGGGAGTGTAAAGAAAGGGCGACCTGCTGCCAAATAAGTGTAGTGCAAATATTTCCCTCCCTCGAAAGGCTTTCCGATCCTAACGAGGCAATGAAAGATTGGAATCCCATTAGTGGGGGGGGGGGGGGGGGGGTGGGGAGCTCAGTCGTTACAAACACCATTTTGACAAGAGGACTACCCTGGGAGCGGGAATGGTCTGGACAAGGGGATAGAATTGATACAATATTAAATGCATGCTGACTGATTTGCAGCTAATGAAAGGAACATTTTTTGTAATTACGGCGATAGGAGAGGGGGAATCCTTGGAAAGAGATTTCAGACTGACTTCTGTAAGGCAGGTTGGAAGGAATCTAATGGCAAATCTCTCACCGTCTTTGGTTCAGACGTCAGCAATGACTGGCTGGAGGCTAGCGGGAAGGGCAGTGTGGTAGTGTCCTTCCACTGAGGCAGGAGGCCCCGGTTCGTGTCATTACATCTCTGACTAGGCTGTTGTAAAAATACCTGGCGAGAAGGTAGATAACGTGGTAATGTCCCTAACTCTGAGCTAGGAGTTCGGGTTCAAGTCCCACCTGTTCCAGAGGTGTGTCATAGCATTTCTGAACAGGAAGGGATATCAGATGGTCAAACGCTGGTCTGGGTCTGTTGTGAACTATAATCAAAGAGCTTTTTTGTGGGTGACTCCTGTTACATGGCGTGGATGCAACGCGTTGAAATAAAAGGCGAAGCAATAATATTATCAACAGAAAACTAATGAACACACTCTCTGTGAACCATTCAGGAAGTCAAATTAAAAATATCACGTCGGGGAATGTGTTACTAAGAATTCAGTTGAATTTCATTTAAAATAATTTTACTTCCATTCCATTTGCTTTCGAATTTGAGACGTGTCCAATCATGAATTAAAGCTTCTGATAATTAAAATGTGTATCTGTGTATGTCTGTGTGTGTATCTATGTGGGTGTCTGTGTGTCTATGTGTATGCCTGTGTGTGTATCTGTGTGGGTCAATGTGTGTGTATCTGTGTGTATATGTCTGCGTGTGTGTCTGCGTGTGTATGTGTGTCTGTGTGGGTTAGTGTGTGTGGGTATATATCTGTGTGTATGTCTGTGTGTGTGACTGTTTGTATGTCTGTGTATGTGTGTCTGTGTGTGTATGTCTGTGTATGTGTGTCTGTGTGGGTTAGTGTGTATCTGTGTGTATGTCTGCGTGTGTGTCTGTTTGTATGTCTGTGTCTGTGTGTCTGTGTGGGTTAGTGTGTATCTGTGTGTATGTCTGCGTGTGTGTCTGTGTGAGGGGAATGTATGCAAAGCGTTGATGTTGACAAAAAGGTGAATATTCTGTCTTCTTTCAGGGTGTCAGAAAGAGAACTAGAAATACCCGCGCGCTTTCACAGCCGCCTTTCCTTTCAAAATATTTGAAGAACTATTTGCAGTACTCGAGGTATCGTGTCAATTTCCGCAACTCACCCCCTCCCCCCCCCCCCCCCAAAAGAAACATCTTACTCTAGATCAGGAAATGAAAAGCTGCTGTTTGATCATTCGATCCCCTGCTACGCACCAGTCTCCTCTTGGGTTTGATGAGAGGTCGGTTCTGGCCGTTCATTTTGTGGTACAGACCGCAAGCATTACACAGATAGTGCCCAGTGCCGTCCCTCCTCCACAAGGGGGTAGAGGTGGCTCCGCAGTTCACGCATTCTCGACCTTCTAAAACAAAATCACAAGCCAGTTACTTGCAGTCGCTTTAACACACCACAGTTGATGAGATGATTTTTTTGCTTTGTTTGTTTAATTCGGCTGGAAATGCATGCTGTATTTGTGTCACTTTACAGCAACGCTGTCCATTGGATTAAACCAATAGCCACATGTGGCTAATTGGAAATCCAGATGTGGCTAATTGCCTTTCTACTTAGTAAATAAAACATGAATAATAGGTACCGTTCTTGGACATGTGAGCTCCACATTCATGAATGTTTTAACCTTTTTGTGCGTTTGTTGGTGGGAAAAAAAGCGAAAAGCAAAAAAGGTGTGTGTGTGTGTTTTCGTCCTTCTGACTAATTTAGTTTTTCTGACTAATTAACATCCCTAGTTTATAAGTGTAAGCAGATGTTTGTTAAGTAGATATACACATATGAAGTATGTGTGTCTGTGTGTGTATTCACGTATTTTGTGCTAAAATTATTGCATGTGACAACCTTGCCCAGTCAGCAATTCTAATTTACAGTGTACGTGCAGAGGTTTAAATTTATCTTTTTAAAAAA
This sequence comes from Chiloscyllium plagiosum, assembly GCF_037043375.1. Taxonomy (NCBI): domain Eukaryota; kingdom Metazoa; phylum Chordata; class Chondrichthyes; order Orectolobiformes; family Hemiscylliidae; genus Chiloscyllium; species Chiloscyllium plagiosum. Next base: position 9,123,806 of record NW_028270161.1, on the reverse strand, counting down.
AGGTGCATCAGTAACATCCAACCCATATCACTGTATGCAGTACATCCCTTTACAACAGTATCAACAACAGCCTAAATACTGTGTCTAAATGTATATTTAGTTGTATATACCAAATACAATGCGCATATTGTAAGTTTACACATTTTTTACTTTACGTGAATGGATTATACAGTTGGACACTTTTCATAACACTGTTAGATAGACATAGTGACTGCTTTTGATTATTGCGTTTGTAAAATGATGAAGGTTATGTTATAATATTGAAAATCAAAAGTGAAATAGCCCCTTTATCAAAGCCACCTCTGTAACCCAAGTTGAAATCTTCCTGCTTTCTGCTATCTCATGGTAATCTCACAGTTGCTTGCTCCCAGTGTAAGCGACCGGGCCCTTTGTTTTTGTTTATCTTTGGACTCATCACATTATAAAAGTCCTTGTGAAATGATTTAGCATTACTTCTAGCCGTTAGTACTTTTCATTGCTCTTTTAAAATGATCCTTTATTTAATTTCTACATAATGTGCCTGGCGCCACAGAGGACATCAAAGTACGGAAGAGCTGATTCTAACTCACTTTTTAGGCAAATATTTGCAATGCAATAAGCCCAAAATTACATTAGGCTGAGTGCAGTCTTTAACTTGTAGCTTAGGATAGCTTGTTAAAACTATTTGTAAACGCTCGCGAAAGGTTATTTTCTAAACTTTAATGTCTGCTGTTTATTGCAGGGCCAATAGGTAAATAAATGAGTAATTTACAGACATTGGTGGATTGCTATAATGCACAAAAATGGCGTAACGGAATATTTGTCAGTCTTATATTAGCCAACTTCATGGGAGTGAGCAATATGTGTGTTGTTAGCGTGAACAGATTATATTAATAATGTTAACAATATGATGAATGTACATACCAACACGCACAAAAAATAAAACAGTGGATATTTGTACATTTCACAGTTTTCAATAAATTGCAAGACAATAAAATGCCATGGATACTGGAAAAATTTTGAGATGCAAAAATGTCAACTGTGCTAACGCTGGCTGTCTCCATCAGTATAGCAAAAAATGCACATCAACTATTGTGACACTATGTGAGCACTCCTAGCTGTTGACAGTTGACATCTTTTTTTTGACAATCATATGCCATTGACTGGACAATGTCCTGACCTACATAAAGTCGCACACCTATTAAAATGTCGAATGCACATATCCCCAGTTCACTACAGCTTGAGCGGTCAACTTCCAAATGGTGCAATTTACAGTCACGAAGTATTTTTTCGCGATCCCCTGAAAAAACAGAAGGGGAACGGTCAATGCATTGCTTATTTATTCTGTATGTCAGTCTGAAGAATGGACTCAGACACATTAAAAGGGACTTTTGTGCATTAGATTTTTTAATAAACATTCAAAAAAGGGAGGGGGGAAGGATTATCGGGATCAACCCTGACGTGTCTTCAAATTCAAAACATTATCATTTTCACAAGTCCAAACTTCGCTGCAAATCAAGACCCACTTGGAGCTGAGCAGAACGTTAAGACACGAGTCAGTAATTGGCTAGTTTGGGGGTTAATATTGAACACTGTCAGACTGAAAATAAAGCGAGCTTGAACGGACAGTACTGGCAGCTAGAGGGGACAGTGCAGAGGTGTATTTTTTTTTGAAGAGTTGGTGTGTAGTAAGGGCTGTATGGGGTGGGCGGGGGAAGAGGAGGAAATGAACACGTCCCGTTGTCTTAGTACCAGTGCTTCTAAGTTCCACTTGGCGCGTGTACGCGGTGTCAACCACAAAAGTTAATTGGTAATATCACAGCTACAGATATTTTTGTCCTTTAAAGCTTTTTTTTCTGCACTATCACCTTCAACTTATAAGTCACAAACTTTCTCTCCCCTCATTTTGCCCCCTGATCGTGTCTCTTCGGGCCTTGTCACTCTTTCGCATCACAGTGAATCGTTACAGACTGTGCACAGAGTATTGAGTAAAGACGTTGAAAAGAGGCATCCGCACCCTAACCGCAAGCTCTAACCGTTTTTCCAAAAGTTGCAGCTTGACACACTCTTTCTACAGAAGAATACAGACGTAAGGCACCCTACTTTGAACCAAAAAAAAAACACTCCTAGCCTTTTACCTTCAACTATTAGCATCCATTTTCTTTAAAGGAAAAAAAGGAAGAGAATATTGTTGCGCAAATAACCTGCTCTCGATTTGGTTTTTCCAAACCGCAAATACCTAACCTAATGCATTTTAAAAGTCTCCCATAAGCACTGTGAAAAAAAATACATCAGACTGAGGACAAAAGTGACCTATTTTTAAACATGTTTTTTTCTCTCCTAGCGTGTATCAACTTACGCCTGTCTGCTGCCACATACAACACTACAAGAACGGCTTTGTAGAAATGCTGCTGATGCAAGTCATTTTCAATAAATTAGCCCCAGGATCTAATCTCCCAGACAAATAGATATTAATCTCACAGTTATCCCAGCAACGTCCATTGTAGGACTGTTGAAGAACATGTTGGTGACACCCTCCGGTCAACGCTCTGAAACATTGTTCCAATTCGTGTTTTGATAAACTCCTCATATCGCTAAAGAAATAACAATACCTAAAAAAAAGTTGCTGAACAGAAAAACCACTTCTATGTTCTTCTGTGGGATCTACTGTGGTTTCTATACCCATTGCATAACGCGTTATTACTTAACGAGTAGAGGTCTTAATGAAGACATGTAGCATTCAATTTCGCCCATAAATGCTCATTTTTCTACTTTGTTCTTTCACTCTGAATGTCTGGTTCCTGCCTTAATTACAGCAAGTGTCAATAGCCGCCTGCATGATCTGAGGCTCAGTTGATTATTCAATCACCGACAGTATGGCAGTTAATAGTTGTATAAGTCTTCCCCCCACCAACCCACATCCACCTCTCCCTCTCTTTCTTTAACTGCTTTGCAGTTTGGCCTGTGCCTGTAGCAGGCGGAATCTATTAAAGTTCACAGCTCTGGATAAACAATGAAACTGTCGCGTGCATCAGTCTGAAAATAATTGGATTAGCTAAAACACAGAAACCCGAAAAGGGCCAGTCTGCTTGTCCCAGTCCCATTAACTGCTCCGCGGATAGAGTTCAGGGAAGACCGATCGAAATCACCAGGATCGCTGGCTCACAGCAAAACCAGCACTAGATTAAATCCAGCAGTAAAAAGGCACATCACAGAATAGGCTTGCTAAAAATCACCGGCTGCGGTTTTGTTTTTTTTTAGCAAGGTGCAAAGTTTAATGGGAAAGACGTTGTTTCTGTTTCAAAGTCTTCAGGTTGGTCGAGTAACAAACTGACATCTGAGCGCCCATTACAATTGACAACCAATCTGTGATTGACTATACCTGTGCTGCTCAATCAGGAAATGGGAGGTGTGACTTGATTTTAGCACAGATAGCTTATTTATTTCCAGTGTTGAGGTTTGAAAGTTGGATCAATACAATAATATTCATTATTGTATTCCACACTAAAATAGTTTAGTATTTACATGTGCATAAGTTTTCGTGTGTGCATTTGTGGAAGTATTTGGAGGAATTTTAGGATTCAACTTCGAGCTATTCAGAACAAGATTGTTCCTTTCTAGGTTTTATTACTAATAATGATATAATCACAGGATGATTTGTATTATTGCAAATGTGCCCTATTTCCTTTTAATTGTAAGCGAACACTAACCCCTATTGGTGAGTGTAATGGTTTACTTGTTACAAATTCAAAGGAAATTTTCAATTGGTTAAAAAAAATCAGTTTAATTCAAATGTAAGTCAGATTGGGACTTTAGGTCCCTTAAAGTGGCAGGTATTTTACACATTGCATGCATTTATTGAATCACGCCAGTGTAGCTTTCTAAGCAATTGACATCTGTTTGTGCACCCTTTTCCAATGGTTAAACACTTGTTCTTCCAATCATGAGTTCACATTAACTTAAATAATTCTGGATTAATATCTAACTCATAATTATCTAACTAAATAGCAACTGATTTCTACGTGATAAGCATGCAAGAAAGTTGATCAATTTGATATAGTAAGCTTGATTTCACAGTGCCTCCAGATGTTTCTGTGAGCACCACATAGCTAGATGTCTTGTTCGGTAAGAAACAGAGTAAAGCTTACCTGTGCTGGAACGTGCTTTTGGTCTTGATTTGGAAGGAAAGCCCGGGGGAGATCCTCCTAGCAGGCTGCCAGATTGGAAGAGGCTGGAACTGTATTCAGGGACGTAAGGTGGGTAAGAGGCCAGAGGGTGATGGGCTGAGGATGAGCACCCTCCTAATGCCATGCTGCTTCTGGGGTGAGAGGATCCTGTCTCTAACTTCATGCCCTCAGCCAGGGACACCTGGTACTTGATGCACTCCTTGTCTTCCTGGCGGCTGGAACTGGTTGACCCAGGGGTGGAGATGGTTGGGTCAGGGGAGACATCCTTGGGAGGGGTAGGAGGGAAGGTGAAGAGGTGAGGGCTGGAGTGTCCTGCTGACAGGGAGGCTGATGAGGATGGAGGGTAGACAGAAAGAGCTCCTGGGGAGCTGTGGTGGAGTGGAGCCTTGCTGAATGCACTCAGATTCCACGGAGAAGCATTATGATGGGAGGCCAGGGCTTTTCCTCCATCAAGCCAGGACAGAGAGCCATGAAGCAGAGGAGGGCGGCAAACCTGACTCCCTAAAATGACAAAATAAAATTGCGGATCAGTAAACATAGCATTTCACCCAAACCCCTAAACTGACATATCATTGACAGCACAATTCCAAGTTTAGCAACTTCTTTTTCAATTCTAACACCTATAAATGGTTTAGCTTTTGATAGTTTATATTAAAATTAGTCACGGAGCAGGAGAATCGACGTTTCGGGCATGAGCCCTTCTTCAGGAATACCTGAAGAAGGGCTCATGTCCGAAACGTCGATTCTCCTGCTCCTTGGATGCTGCCTGACCTGCTGCGCTTTTCTAGCAACACATTTTCAGCTCTGATCTCCAGTATCCGCAGTCCTCATTTTCTCCATTAAAATTAGCCTTTTTCACTACTTGGTTTTAATAATCCCAAATTCATCCTTAACTACATTTTCAAAAAAGAAATCAAGCACAATGAGTTGACACAAAGAAGCATTTTGCTTCCTTTTAAACAAAGCTAAGCACTTTGTATAGCATTCTGTTTGACCATAAGCATTCTTTTATACAGTGTACTGCACCGACTATGGTCGATCACTCGCTTGGGAAGAACTGACCAATGTGAAATCCAGATATATCATTTTAGATACAAAATGTTGTTTGTATAATATTTGGTGTGCGCGCCACACACAAAAAAACACTCAAAGTGGGAACTCAGAAATAAAAGCCCATGAAGGTACCTTCAGTTTACAATGTATACAGTTTTCACCCAGCTACAACTAAACCTGTCACGGACAAACACCGCAAGTGACAGTATTTAAACGTATTCAACAAGTCACGAAATGAACGCCCACGCTGCAAATGGTCGCAAAGAAAGCACATTATTTAGGGAGACCAAGCTCAGAAATGTCAAATTTCGCGATAAGTAACACTAAATGGAATAATCCCCAGGCGACTGGAAAACTTGGGAATGGGATATTTGTGTAGAGACTAAAAGACTATTACATCCGGGAAGAACTCGCACTAAACTCGCCCCTCTTTTTAAACATTTCGACCGTTCGGATCAAGAAAGGGCAGCACAATTCATTTTATTTCTATATCCTCAGTGATTAGCAAAAGTAGTTGGAATAAAGTTGGAAAGCGAATAAAAAACTTGTCAGAAGTGTCAGTTTGCAAGTTATCAGTGGAGGCCTTTAAAAATAAATCTCACTCAAAAGACAAACTGATGCGTCTGCTCTTCTACACTGAAACGTGTGCGTGGCTACAGGCACAATGCAGCCCGACAGTTAACGCGTAAACTGCTAACTTCTCACCGTGGTGCGGTGGTGGATATCTCTGCACGGTGGCCCGGACCGAGTTTCCATAGTATGATGCGACGTGATTCGCTTGGCCATCAATGTTGAAAAGTACATCCACTTCTTCGGACGGGAGATAGGGCGCAGAGTCCACATACCCATGCCCCAAGCCGGGGTGGTGAGAGTCAGGATGTTGTCCATTCAACACGGCGGGATGATGGTGAGTCATCCAGCGAGGCTGATCCACTTCCATTGCGGTGAACCTTCGAACGCAACCCCCTTATTGTGCGTTTGGCGTGTTCCTCTCTGTGATTACAGTCCCGGTCCCCTTTCCAAGTCTCTTTTTTTTTCAGTTTACAGAATCCACTTAAATTAGATCCTTCGGCGCTGCTTTCTCATACACCTGTACAGTGGGGTGGGGTGGGGGGGGGGGGTGGAAGAGAGAAAGAGAGAGACGAGAGAAAAGCGAAGGTTACTTTATTCGAAACTGACACCTGACCCTTCCTAAAGTGTTGGGGGGGGGGGGGGGCAGAGAAAAACAAGTAAGTCTAAAATCGAAACTAATTTAAAACGACCGAGAACACTGAAGGTCCCGCATCGCTGAATGCGAATAAAGTTATTAACTGAAGAAGGAACATTAAAAAAAGTGATTAGTTCCATTGCCTGAATCCACTTGGTATCCAATACAGCCCCTAAACACCTTTAACCAAACATTAACCATGTAAATCCCTAATCAATAAGGGTCTGCTAAATTTAAGCCTTAACGCTGTTTAATTCCAGTTTTGTGCTGCAATATTTGATTCTTTTTTTTCAATAAATGAACTATTCCGCAACGCATTCGCCCTTTCAAGTGATGGGCTGGTTCGTTCTGTCATTTTGGGGGTTTTCAAAAGGACGAGTAAGAAGCGCAGAACGAACCTTAGCTGTTCCTTCGCTGTCTCTCAGGAGGCTGTGTCAGTCGCGCACATGAGCGAGGGCTGGAGGAGCCTGAGCTGATCAGATGGTGTTTATGTCCCGGTTTTTTTTCACAGTGAAGGCATTCTCTCTGAACTGGCGGATGGCGCCAGTCGGCTCTTACTGCACGGCGCGTCGGATCTTAAAAACAACCCACCCCCTCGCGGCCAATCACAGCCCTCCTACACCACCCCCCCCCCCCCTTTCAAGCACCCCGGGGGCTCAGGCCCCGCCCACCCACAACACAACCCCATTCCTGATTGGTCCGTCCACGGGCCCTCCCCATGGTGGAAGGAAAGGCCCGCCCCCTTCCCCCCTCCAAGCCCACCCATTGGCTACTCCTTGGCAGCTATTGTCAGAGGGTTGGAACGAGGAGGGGCCGAATGGAGGGTTTTTTTTCCCCTCTCCCTTTGAACAATCAGAGGAAGTCTCCTCCTCCAGAGGCAGAGTTGATTAATGGAAAAGGTTTGTGGCGTGTTGGGGACGGTGGGGTGGCTGCACAAGTCAGAGTTTATTGGTAAACTACAAATGCCAATCATACCGCTTCCGCAATGTAACATTGTCCCAACGCCCTCTACACCCCCTCCCCAAAAATGTCATTCAAAAATGACCATTTTTAATTTAAAAGACCTTTTTTTAAAAAAACAGAAAAGAGACTGTTCGTGCTGGGATTTTTTTCTTATCGGAGATGTACTCCGAACACGTAGAGATTTGGTACGTGAAAGCATAACCATGTTCACTCTTTAAATCTTTCCATTTATAATGAACAGCATCTGGGCGCTTTAAAATCCTTGAGAATTCAGATCCGACACGAAAAGACTAAAGTATACATTCACATGTGAAGAAAGTAATAAAATATTAATTCACGTGTGAACAGACGCACTGTAAATGGCAGGTAACTGTCCGTAAAGGGAAAGGTCAGATTCTGCATGTCAGAAATCGGGAGAGCGACAGCAACTTGCATTTATGTAGCGTCTTTCAGCCGATAAACGTCCTATTGTGCCTGGCGGGAGCTTTGTCAAGCACAGGATCGACAGAGAGACCTCCACGTGAAACGACATTACGGCAGGTAACCAACACCTTGGTCAAAGAGGTAAGTTTGATGGAAGGTCTTAGAAGGGGTTGGGGGTGGGGAAGAGATGGAATGCCAAGCCGTAAATGCTGCGGGTAGAGATAGACCTCCCTCGTCAACCTGGTGCGGAGATATTGTGACATGTGTCTGGAGCAGGTGAACGCAGACCTCCTGGTTTAAAGGTAGGGACACTGCGCCAACAGGAGTAGGTAGCGACAGACAGAATCAAGGCATCGGGAATGAGAGGGAAAATCACTTTATTTCGAAATTGGGAAAGGCACTGGAGGTCCGTATATGAAATGACAGGTGATTGGGAGCCCCCTGTTCTCTCGGGATTGAATCGTGTCAGGTAGGCGCAGTGCCTAGCACTGGGGGAATCATTCCAGTTGACTGCATCAGAATAGGAGGGCCGCGGGCTGGTATTTAGAGTCTAATTCCCAGGCCGGCTGCACGGGCTGACAGTATGTAATTGGGGAAATGGGAGGTTGTTCTTTTGATGCTCTGCATTTTACTGAAATGGCCAGCCATGCCGACGCCACTTGCCGTGACGTCATTAGCTGAATAAATAGCCAGGAAATGAGGCAGTGAAGAGGGAATTTCAGTCAGAAGGGCCAGCGGAAGCGACATGCCACAGAACATATAACATAAATTTGTTTAGGTCAGAGAGCGAATATTCTTCACTTGGATCAAAGATTTCTTTTTTTTTCATGGGGGGGTAGTGGGATTTTACTTTCCCAAAGTTGACTTGTGTCCACAAGCCTCCTTAATGCACCGGGATCTGGAGATTCTGACATGCATCATTTGTTAACCAACCACAATCATTTGACCAGATTGCAATTCACTGATTAAGAACCAACGGGGGACAATTTCGGAGCCGAAAATGCACTGGTGCTCCCCCCCCCCCCCCCGTCCCTTCTGAGACATGTAAACTTCACTGTACAGTGAGTGGAGAATCCAAATAACGCCCAGTTCGAATTCAGTCACTGCACAGAGGGCCCGGTCAGCCAACAAAAAATGTTTTCACAAATGCCATTTATTTCAACCAATTTTCAAAATCATCATTCAAAACTCGCGTGACCATGTCACCATTTTGTCCTCTCAAAAAAATCTTTGCATTCCTTTTTGAATTAATTTGAATAATCATTTGGAAGGGGATTAATATCACGGTTGATTTTACCCGTGATACATCGTTACAAACAGTGCATCTTTACTGCCTATGCTCTCAAAGGTCTGTTTTAGTAAAGGGACCGCTGCTCTATTTGTCAAGAGGTCTTCGCACTAGTGAGCTTTTCTTTTTCATTATGATCTTTTGTGTATCCCCCGCCGCACCTCTCTATCATGTTTTCAGAAACCTTCCCAGGCTAGCAAATGGTACCGAGTGAAGCTAAAGATCTCGCGAAGCGCTCCACAGGCCAAACAAATGCACGTAAAGTTGTCACGTTTGTGTTAACTTGCTCATGCCCCCTTGTGTGTCGAGTGTAAGTTAAACGGAGATTATAAACCCGAGTCTAGCCCAGGGTTCGGGACGAGTGAATCTACCCGTTCCCTAATGCACCACTTCCTCACTGAATGCTGACCATTGTGTGGGTGATCTGTTTAACCTCCTGTCCATCCTCACGCTGCAGGTAGTAGCTTAGTAAAGCCTAGCAAGCCCCTAGTAGTTAAAGGGGAGGTTTATGGATGAGTAATGTCAACGGGAACAGCCGGTACTGTAATTACAATCTATGGACCATAATTTATTGAGGCGACCACACACCATTTGGGCAAGACAAACAAATTTGGTCATTTCGGTAGCTCGCGACCAGGAAATGTTGCATTTCACCGTGTTTTTTAAACTCTCATTGCAATTATAACTTTAAGAAGTCTCTGAAGAAGACCTTTGTGTGAGTGTGTGTGTCTTTGGTTAATATGCTTTCGCTGTCTCTGAAATCCCGCCCAGTTACATGGTGTGTACTGATTGACAGAAGCAGAGCTAATGTGCGCCATTGTTTCAACAATTAAGCGCAAAAAAACATACAATTGTGTATTTTTGGGGGGAGGAAATGCTTCATTTTGATTTGAATTTTAAAAGGCGCGCCACTGCAATTGTTATCGGTGTTATCTCCCACTCCAAAGAACACATAAACACACACACACACACACAAGACGCCTTGGGAACATTATTCTTCGATTCACATCGATCTTTTCGTAAAGCCTGAGCAGCATGTTTGTTGTTGGGTTGTGATCAGGCACCGTAGCGGAGATAGACCACGTGTAAACCGGGCCGATCCTGACTCGTCAGAAATGACTGTTTAATTAACCGACTCACAGTTGCCCTGTGCTGATTGCGGTCGGGTTTGATCTTCTGTCTCAATCTTCCTCTGATATTCGGTTCAATCACCGCTCCCCGTACAGGTAAAGTTATATAAATAGCCCGTGGCGAACGCACAGGGTTATACTGGGGACACAGAGCCTGGCCTCAAGGCAGAGTTAACTAGCAAGAAAAACTTCAGACATGGAGACTAACTTATATTAATGACTGAGATCCGTTCAAACCAATGAATGGGCTTAGTTGGCATCTAAGATACAGGGTGGAATACTTTAAAACCAGTTATTGATATAACTGACAGATTATAATCAGTATCTCTTTTAAAGTTTTTTTTTATATATGTAAAGCTTTTAAACCAAAATGAGATCATACAATTCGTTAGTCCTTCCCTGGGTGTCATATATTCTCTTTCGGATTTTAATTACAGCGTCCTTTCGTTAATTTGTTCAGTGGCACATCTCTTTCTAAAGCGTCCAATGATATAAACCAGGGATTTTCTAGATTTATAGAACTGATCTGACATTCACAAGCGAACGGTTTGGTTAAAGAAAACGAGACATCTGTAGGCACAAAGGACAGGCTGTTATTTATTGTCCACCTCACTTCGCCAGAACATTCTTATTTAAGTGTTAATTCGATTCTTATCAGATTTATCACTTACAGAGGGAGTAAAGGTGTTACCATGCTGATAGATTTATACTTAAATGGGTGACACACAGGAGAAACGCGTTTTCATCAGAAAATTGATCAACGCGATGTTCAGACGAAATAAAAAAAAGAGCAGCGCAAAATGACTAATCGGTGATTGTACCATAGTTTTACAGAGAGAAAGAAATGTTCGAGATATTGTGAAAATGTGCCTATAATGATGTGTTACCGTCTGGATCCAGGGTGAGTGCGTTTGTGTGTGTACACACGTGTGCCTGTCTGTGTGAGGGAGAGTGTATGTGTGTGTCTATGTGTATGTGTGCCCGTTTGAATCCACCCGTGTGTATGTGTTTGTGTGTATATGCGCGTGTATGGCTGTGTAAGCCTGTGTACGTGTGCCTGCGTGTACGTATATATGTGCGTGTGTGTGTGATTAGCTGTGTGACTCTATGTGCCTGTACATATACTTGCGTTTGTCTATGTGTGCATAAGGAGGGGAATGTGTGAGTTTGTGTGTTCGTGTCAGTTTATGCGTTTGTGTATATGCCTGTGTGTGTAAGGGGGGAATGTGTGAGACTATGTGTGTGTCTATGTGCGTGTCAGTCTGTGTGAGTCTATGTGCTTGTCTATGTGTGTGTGTAAACCCCTTCCCTGTGCGTGTGAACGTTCAAAGCAATGACTTGTCAATTTCAGGTTTCACGTTGGTAAGTTCCGGTGAGTTTCACTCTTTGATTCACTCCGACTTGTTTCTATCTTAAGGTAGCGAGCATTCTATTAATACCAATTTAGGTTGGATTTACCGCAGATTCCTAATAACAGTTTCTCTTTGTTAAAACAAAACGTGTTGCTTTTTTAACCCGAAGAGAAAGACAGCCTCTCTCATCTAAAGAAGTAAATTTAAGAAATAAGAAGGGGGAGTTTTGAGGTCAGTTCGATTTTGGATTGAGTAACGTGTTGGTAAAGGGAAATCTAGCCACAGTTCTTTGTCCTATCAGTGATATAAAAGAGCAGATCTGACCATGTTCATTGTGCTGATGGGAGAGTTGCTAAAGTCAGTTTTATTCTCAAAATTTGGCGAGCCAGTGCCTGAGAAATTGGGTAGAAGTCTGGAAATCCTGCTGGAAGCTGAACGAACCCACACACAATGGTACCTTTTTGGTATTGGATCAAGGAGGGCGAAGAATCTCGTTGAGTCACAACCTTCCACAATTTTCCAGAATAATCAATTTACAATTTTGCAAGTGCTTTAAATCAAAAGCAGAATTACGTTCTGTGTGAGAATGGAGCCAGAATGTGTCAGCTCCTTCTTCACCATATTGTCTTAAAAGACAATAGAATTGTTCTAGTGGCTGCCTGTGTCCAGAACAACTCTTGACACTCTGTTGAAAGGCGAGCATTCTCGGAAAAACAAATACTTCGTCCTAAGTCCCAACATATGGCATTAATATTGTGTCCCAGCATTGTCTCTCGCCTTCCCTGAAACACTTAATACGTATTTGAGCTGATGTTTTGTTTTAAGTTGTCCGGTTTACTGTCATGGGGCAGCTCGTCATTGTATTTCCTTTTGACAGAATGAGGGATGGAGGGGAGCTGGTCGGAGCTATTGACACATCTCTCTGGCTTTGTCAGGGAGAAGACTCGACCTGGCATATACTGAGATAGCGGCCAATGACTGCGCGGAGATAACTCCGACAGTCGATTCTGAACTCAAGTGTTCTCCCCCTTGAGTATTCGGAAGGACCTATCGCCTCTCACAGGTGACACGGTGTATGTTTAATGTAGCAGGTTAGAGAATGAAAGCGCCGACAGTTAGAACTGGAACACCCCCCCCCCCCCCCCCAACCCCTCCGTTTTTAATTTATCCTCAATTTTAAGAAGTTCGACCGAATGACAAGGGAGAAGTGCACGCTCTATTATTCTGCAGACTTTGCATGGTTCATCGCAAAGTTTGACTGGTCAATGAGCTCGCGCTACCAGGAAACAAAAGAACTGCGGATGTTGGAGATCTGAAACAAAAGCAGAAATTGCTGAAGAAACTCAGCAGGTCTGGCAACATCTGTAAATGCTGACTTTGGCCAGCAATTTCGGTGGTTTTGATTTAGAGCTGTATCTGTCTCAGACTTTTTCCACATTCTCTCCAGATGCGCTGGGACTCCGCAGTCTATTCACGGGATTCTTTGCTGTTTCCCAAGACAGTCATTTAGCGATGACATTTTAACAGCGTCCAATTTTAAAAATAAACTAACCAGAAATATTTATACATTTAAAGGATAAGCGGTCAGATTGCCGGCCAGATCAGGAGCACGGCGAACTGATCGTTTATCTGTTCTGGGTTAATTTCAAAGAAGAAAAACCTGTTATGTGTCTGTGCTCAGTCATTTCCCCCTTATTTTGATCTGTACGCCATAGTAAGTTTGCAGTTTCACAAACAGCATCTCTCTCTCTCTCACACACACACACACACACAAGTGTTACTCCTGTAATGTCAGAAGAACGGCAGCTGAGAGAGAGAGATAAAAGGCTGAGTCGAAGGTGGAAGTGCAGAGATAGCTGTGTGTGAGACTTCAGAAAGAGACGGGAGCGGGGGAATAACCAGATACACTGCCTTCCATTCCAATGGCTTCATTCTTTCCAAAGTAACCAGATAAACGAGTAACGTTTTGTTAAATTCGATGAACCACGATTGCCCTAAATGATGATAAATTGAAATCCCCGATAGAAATTCAAATCTATATGCCCCATTACCATATTATTTTATCCTCAGGAATGATATTTCAAAAGTTACACACATGTAAATGTACATGTTTGTCTCCGCACATTATGTGTACACATTCTAACACCGAGGAAACCAAAATCCATCCGTAAATGCACACACATGAGGATTGTCGACAAGTCACATACACAAGCAGATACAGAATAAATGTAAAGTCCACTTACAGATGTTCCCGCTGACAAGTCTGTAACGAGGAGGTAGAGAGCGCTTTTCTGAAAGAGTGAAATGAACATGAAATTGATCAGTATATTTTTGTTTGCAAGGAGACAGTACGGCTGTGAGGTGACGACCTTGCAGCGTGACCCTCAACCTCCAGTTTCTCTTGCTCCATCAGGGCTACTGAGTACACTGGCCCAGTCCGGAGCAGCTCCCAATCATGAGGAGCATTTTACAGAAAATGTCTCATTGTCACACAGCAGGAAGGCTCCTGAACAAGCCGCAGTGGATTTTACCATTCGCTGACAGCGTGCTTGGCGACAGGCAGCGCAATTTACCTGCTAACCATCTCCCCCACCACCCCCCGCCCAAATTAGATTTAATTCCGGTTCATAAATTCCGCCGTAGGATACCATTAGGATCAATCAGACTCTAATATTCATCATTCACAAAAAAAAACAATTTGCCGAGGTTCTAATCTGAGGATAGTTTCGAGATGGAGTTAAAATGAATGACTCGTATTTTAAGTAACACCAGCACGGGCGATAGTCAATGCCTTATGAGCGTTTTGCTGTATCTTTCAGGTTAGAGGCCAAGTTAATTAAGCTGTTCCTTACCCCCGTGCTGTTCTAACAGTGCATTTTTTTGTTATCTGCAACTTTGTTTATCTCACCCCTCAATGTTCATTAATGGTGGTCCCTTCCAAAACAGGAGAATGTGGTCTAACCCCCAATCCCCGCCTCCACTCCGCAGCAGTTACCCCGCTTTCTCATATGCAGGTACTGTATAATATTTATTTGATACGAGAGCAATTTCTAGAGCGTCCCAATTCGAGTAGTTTCGAGCAAATAGGAACAAATATAGGCTACTTTCACCCACTGCATTTCGACAATGGATATTGATGAGATCAGTTATGTTGGGGAAAGGTATTCATTGCTGGATTCAAATGAAGTTCTGACGAGATTTAATTCGAAGGTCAAAATCAGAAATTCATTCCCATGAGTTTCGCCTAACGCACATAATTACTCAAACGCTGCTTTTTTTTTCTAGAGGAGGGGTGGTTGGGGGGGGGGGGGGGGGGATGGAAGACGCATAATGCCGTGTTGTCTCAGATTAATTGCACTCTGAGCGTATTTTCACTGTTAGCTTTGAGTATTGGCGCCTTAATTCCAACCAAACCCACTTAGGTGTAAACCGCATCATTTGGTTGGTTTGCAAAGTAATTGATATCCTGAACTGACTCCCGAATCAAACTGTAAAATCGACCTTGGACTGACAATTTAATTCTGAACGGAATTCACAGAAATAGCAACAATACAGCAAGTGAGGGAGGGGGGGGGGGGGGTGTTCCTGACGCTCAGAGGCTCAGAATACAGTGCGATCTCAGTAGTTGTCAGGGACCTTATTCTCATTATATTATTCTCGATTTAACGAACTGTTCAAGAATGCCATCCCTCCGTTTGAGTGCCTGTGGAGTTCGGCCTCACTCCACGTGGGGAAGACGTTGAAAAAATATAAATATTTACTGACCTCTTGAGCTCTTGTGTGGAGTCTGGCGCTAGCAACTCGCTGTGTTTTTTTTTCCTGATCTCTCTCCCAAAACTTATCGCCTCGTGACAGACAGACGAGCAATGTGCAATTATAGCTCGACTCGCTATTTCAATCAGACCAAACTCTGCATTCAGCCGTAAAGCCAGCCTCTCGAGTTCTCTTCCGGGTTGTTAAGGTAGCTCAGGTCAAGTCGCTGACTGACCATCCACGAAAAACGACTAAATTCACAGTTAAATGGTATTCAAATAGACGGGGGCGGGGAAGGGTTGGCGGGGGAAGCTGTTGGTGCAGAAAAAAACCCAGCAAACGTGTCGTTTTATAAACGCGTTGGTGATGTAAGAACTGGTCTCTTCCAAATGCAAATAATTTCACGCTGCTTGTTTACTGTCATTTCAATGTTGCAAAAGCAGAAAGACAGGGTTTAAAATGTCCAGGAACGAAAAGTCTTGTCAGTTCTATTAGCGGAATCTACCTTCTCACCAAATCCACTTCGATGCTTTTGATTGTTTAATGTAATCTCTGCATCACTTACCTGCTCTCGAGCATGAATCTCACTCTGCCTTAAACGAAGACACGAGTGAATGAAATACACGGGCCGGTCCTTAGTATTTGCATGATTTTACCTGACTATTCACACCAAACTTTCTGAGGGAGCATGTTCAGACACTGGGAGTGTGACCGTGTTTGAGAAGGCAGAGCCCTTTAAGCGAACAGTATTCTTGGAGGTATCCGTCAAACGGACAGGGGAATGCTCCTAAATGCACTGCTTTGGAATCGATGTCTTTAATGAAAAGATAATCTTTCAAAAGTGTTGCTGACTGATGGTATCTTTGCAAAGAAAAAAAATGTGACGATTTTGTTACAGTGAGAGTAGGGATTTGGTTTTTCCACACGACATTCAAACTGAATTTTGAGGGGGACATGACCTCACCTCCCCCTGATTAATAAAACGATTAATTAAATATTGGATTTGGTCCTGGTTACAACCACTACCCCCTGACAAACACGGGCTCACTCCGCTCCTAGTGTTTGTTACTTTATATAAGGCTTGTATAAATGGGGCGGGAGAGGGGGTGATGGTTAAAACCGCACTGGACTGATGAAAGGGACTTTAATATCATTCATTGTATCTGCTTGTAAACTGATCGCTACAATTTCTATCTTCGCTGAGCGAATTCAATCAAGCTAATAGATTCAAGATAATTAAGTCACTAACATGACATGGTAACATTCAGAAACAATAAGGGCGAGTTACAGATTCTCTTTCTCCCCCTCCAAAAAAAAAGGAAATAATTCCGAGGAAGTGAGGAGCTGAAATGGAAGAAACTGACTTTATGTTTATTGCAGGGTATATTACAATGAAGGAAATATCTGTTTCCCTCCTCCTCAATTATGCTGGATAAAATAGATGACGCGTCTAGTGACGGGCTCCGTTACACGGGCACTATTCTCCCGATTCCATTGTTAGCAAGTATACACAATATCTTTATTTATCATAATTGTCCACTTTAAATTGATCTCACAGAACCACAGTGAGGTTCTAAGAGCCAAACAAATAAATATATTTGGGGGGGAGGGGGGGGGGAGGGAAACAACAGCGTTTCAGTCTGTGTTCATTTGACTGAATATTCATTTTCTGCAACACCTTTTCGCAAATAATTTTGTTTCCGTCAACCTGGATGGAACTGGCAGGAGTTTGAGGCGTTTCCCATTTATCGCGGTCCCATTCTCTCTTAATCGATCGGTGGAGCTATCAGTACTATCTCTGGAGACGAAATGGGAATGCAGTAGAAGACCGGTGCTTGAACGCATGGGTGAGGAAACTGCGAAAAAAAAACCCTTTCTTTGGTTGCAAACGGAGACAGAGGCAGTGAAGAATTTTACTTTGCCAATACAATATGTCGTTTTTGTGAAAAAAAATCCAATTTGGGCTATCTGACTGATACCAGTTGACATATATTAATATGGGTAAGATTTTAGACAGTGTATCCAATACACCAGGCACTGCTCCTTTATGTTGTGACAACCGCCCACTAATCCGTCAGTCTTGTTTGCTTTTTATCTGCTTTTTGAGAAATAAACATTCTGGGTGTTTCCAGTGGACATTACATGACTCACGAGAGAGACAGAATGGAATCAGAAACACATTTCGAGTTCTCTAGCATAGATACACCGCTTGGTACAAATTCATATTAAAGAGGGATATAACAACGAAGCAAACGATGCTGGGACAGGATGGATTAAGATTATACACTTATAACGTGTAACCACATATCAGATTTGCTTCAATACAGAATTCTACTCTTTTAAAAAGTACTATAATAATCATCCCACTGTTTAGATCAGGCGGTTTACTCGAATAGGAAGAACACGTTTTTCTGTACGAGCTGATTAACAATTTTATTATTAAATCAATGAAACACAACCAGCGATAACAAAACGACCAGGTCTGCTAAGCGGAAACAATTAGCAATGTTTGGAAAGGCTTCGATATCAGCAGTTTTATGATTGATAATCATTTGCAACTACCCTTAAAAATAGAAGCTTTTATAATTTTATTTAAACAATTCATCCTTAATAGCACTCAATTTTACAACCAAAACCAAATGGGTTTAACAGGCACGGGGGAGAGTAGGAAAGATAAAGTCCCCCATAAAGGTAAGACACCACGGATATCTTAGCTTCCAATTTATTTTATCTTGATCTAACACCGTGCCCAGTGATGTAATAAACCGTGGGCATCTGATTAATGAAAATGTTAATATGGTCTGAATGTCTCTCCAAACAGCACCCAGGCACAACTAAAATGATCACAGTCACATCTTTAAAAATAAGTCATTTTTTTCTCTCCCGCCCTCCCCCCTCCTCCACACCTCCCTCTGTAATACCGAAGCTGCAAATTTAATTAAATTGTGTTAATACCGACAATTTTTCATCTGGGCTGCGTTCGGATTTTTTTATGGCGTTCTTGGGTTTGACTTTTTAAATATTAGTGAAGGTGGCGAATTATAAATTACTTGCTCCTTATCGGTGCTGCTCACGGAGCCAGGATAAGAAGGTCTGATTAAGAAAGAAGTCAGCGCCAACGCCGGTTTCATAATGATTTCGAATAATGCAGCCTTATCTCTGTGCTGCAGATAATCAGCCTTTCAACTCCCAATGTTTTGTTACATCGGGTAATTTATTGCATCTAATACATCACAATGAATCTGATGTAAAAATACGATGGTCACCGTTGTAAAGTCTCCTATTTTTCATCCACAGGCTAGTGAAATGCCTTACGATTTTAATTGGGAAAATATAGTCGATCTGATAAGGCCAATAATCTAGCTTTGAGTGGTCTAGTGCTGTTTAATTAGTGTGTCAATTTCCAACCTGAAATTAACAAGATCGACCTGAAATTGTGCGCCTTTCCCCCTTTCCCCAAAACACCGCAAGATATTTTCATCAAATTGGATGTCGAGAATACTGGCGCTTTTACAAAAACGAAGAATAAAAAAGATGATTATTATCTTAAGCATTGGGGATAGGGCGCATCATTAAAAGATCGCGCGCACATAATTTGAACATTAAAATAAAGGGTTGGCTAACTTTCTAAATATATTTTCTCTCCCCCCCCACCCCCAAACCCCAGCGTTTATTTATTCACATTGATAGGCTTTTAGTGTTCAGGAATAAACTCATACAAATATCATCACATCTACATTCCCATAAGACGGCATAAAATCTATCTGATGCTCCACAAATTAATTATGGACTCGATTTATAAGCGCATAAATAGAATGAAAATGTATAGAATCTCGACTCTTAAAATCGTTAAATGTCTGTAGACCTATCTTGTACCATTTCGATGATCATTGTGAGACATATATAAGTAGTGTATAAAGCTCTGATTGTCAAAATACAGGCGAGATCTGGAGATAGGTTTTGTCAAAAAAATTGGACAAGTCTAGCCGCACTTACTGTAGGAAACGCACTGCCAATTTCATTGTTTCTTAATCTATTGATCCCTGTGGAGGAAGCGGCGTTTTCCATTACACTGAATGTTTTTGGTGCCAAGCTCCCAGAGAAATTTTGTCTCGGTTTGATTTTTTTTATTAAAAATGTAAAGTTTTCGTTTATGGGCACATTTTCAAACGGTGTGCTGACAATTTCTTGTCTGATTGATTGGTGGTTATGGATAAAAGGCTGGCACTACCTGGGAAAACAAAAGCAATCCCGGGCAACAGGGGTTGGATTTAGAGCATGCAGCTCTCTGCCCTACATCATGAAGGCATTTATTCCAGCAGCTCCAAGCGAATTTAAACATTACATCCGCACAGTATTTGCCCGTTTCGGGTTGTCGCATTGACTGTCTGCGGTTCAACGCTAATGCACACAAACTGCACACTCCAGTGCTTTCTGTTCGCTAACATCAGCACCGACTTTAGGAAGATGCAGAAGAAGGAAGATTGGAGAGTTATCTGGCCCATTTCGGTTACCGTCTCCCATCAGTTTGTCAGAGCTGAGGAGAGTCGCTCGAACCCTGGACCACACAAACACCACCTCCCGCGACCCCCACAAAGGAGAAAATGTTTATTCATTGTCCATGCCCCGTTTTTAACATTAGTTCCACATATTTAACCCGCATATTCGACCCTTCGCCAGCAATAAATTTGCATGGTATTTGCAACTTTAATTATTGGAAGCACACCTTCCAGTTTCCTTCTCCTCCTCTTTAAAATCCCAGCGTTTGTTGTTCCCCCAGAACCCTCCCCAGACACACGAGAGCGTGCATGCATTTAAAACAAAGGCGAGCTTCGGTGACAATAATCTCTCAGCAATTGGTATTTGATACCAAAGTTTTCACTGCATTTGATTTTAATTTCACAAAATAAAAGGACAAAGGACTTTTATTTCGCCCTGAGCATTATCGGTTCACTGCTGCGGACTGTCTTAAGGAGATGTCCCAGCAGGTGCGAGCAACCATTGCACCACGTCGGTCATCGAATACGGTGCTACAACTGGTTTTATATATAGTTGTGTGAAAGTCACGGAGGGAGTCCGGGGGTGAATTAGATCTCAGCTAAGCGAGAACCTCAAGGCTTCAGTACATTGTCCCCGTTTGAGCTGTAGGGTGGGCTTCTCGTCATCTCAATACTGGAAATCCTCCCCCAATCCTACATGGGGATGGTGTGGGGGAGGTTAACCCCAAAGTGTGACAATCCATTCCTGATGAAGGGCTTTGGCCTGAAACATCGATTCTCCTGCACCATGAATGCTGCCTGACCTGCTGTGCTTTTCCAGCACCACATTCCCGATGACAATCTATTAATTGACAGACCCGCGTCCAAATCAGACTGATTGCACTGGGGTCGCTGGTTGGTTGGTGTCTCCTCCATATGGGGCTGGCAGAGTTGTTGATCTCAGCATTTAGGGGCATCCCAAAGTTAGATTCTTTACCAAATGAGGTGGTCGTTTTATTACCATGCCCATCCTATGTAACAAAAACTGACCAATATACCCTAGGTGTAATGGTAACCGTAGGGACAAACAGGACAATGCAATTATGTGCAGCAATTACTCACCCCCCCCCCCCATCAACATATTGCTAATGTTGGACAGTACGTTTCAAGAAAAGTTTGCATCACGCACAGGCTAACGGGGACACAACTTTAATACACAGAGGCAGATAAATGCAGTGTTCGCACTGGAATGAAAAGGAAAACATTATTAAAGCTCATACACGAGATAACTAGATCAATATTTCATCGTCATATAATCTCGCTTAATCTGAAATGCCTTTACATAATTCTCACGAATTTAAATAGGATGTAGCAACATTAGAATTGCACAAAGTGATATAGGTACTTTTTTTTAACAAAAGCTCACGTAGCCCTGCGTTGATAAACTAAGTTTGGAAAAGAAGTTTAAATATTCAACATTTAAAATTCATAGACTAATTGTGATTGGTGCAGCACTAACAATGCTGTGATTTTGATGTTGCTGCTGTCCGCACTGTGCTGGCTGCTTTCAGTTTTACTCCATTCGGGAATTCATTAAAGTATTATTAGAGAGTATTTAAGCGGCTTAGTGAATGGCTGTTTGTGGAGAGTCGGGAAACTCCACTGAAAAGGGACTCGGTTTCACTGCAATCGCTGGAACAAATACAGGTCGTTTAGCGTTTACACCCCAATTGGCGACGTCTTGTCGGTGGTTTGCTCGGAATCTGCCTTTCCACACGGCTAAAATGTCCTCAACTCTTTACAGAGACCAACTTGGAGGCTATCAGATTTTACTGATGGCCCCCATTTCACGAGGCTTTGGTTACAGATGTGGCTTGTCCGAATTTCACTTACCGCTGTGAAATCCTCAATGAGTGTCAAAGACCCCAATATCAAATTGGGGGCGGGGGGGAAGGGAGGAGGTTAAACTAATTCTTTTTTTGCCTGTGCGTGGCTCTGTCTTAAGTTGGAGCTCCTTTAAATAAACAGAATGATGTACGTTGAAAGAGATAGACTCGTCAGTATTTTAATTGGTCTCATTTACTGCAAGTGAACATCGCACATTCGAAATTCCCGTTCAACGACAAATTTGGAAAGAGGGATGTTTTGCGTACTGACATGGTATCTGACATTATTGGAAGTTTATGATTTGATTCTTGACAAAGAAGCAAGAATTTTATCTGAGTTTGATTTTTTTTCATCTGGATATAAATTATTGGAGTAAACCCCCACACCCTTCTGCTTCATATAGTTTTACCCAGTGATAGGATTGCATGTTTATTCACTGGGATTTCAGCAGCTACATTCTACACACACTCTACTGGAACACGCATTTTTTAAGGAGATTTTAAAAATCGGGAAAACATGTGCAGACTTCTGTCTGGTTTAAATATCTTCATCGATTTAATAGATGAATTCATTACTCGCGTGTCGACCGAATGTCCCAATTTATCTCAGAAGCGGATAGGGTCCTCTGGCGGGAATGATACACAAGTAACAGGACAGGGCAAAGACTTCGCTTTGCCAAGCGTAAAGCACACCCTGTGGATCACAGTGACCATTGAGGGGGCACACAGACAATAATTTCTTTGCAGATCCACCCAATTAGCTTTCTGAATGTTTTCACTGCCGGTCAGTCCTCCCAACAGGCATGTATTAATGATTCACAATCAATCAACATACTAAAACCCAGGACTGGCACTGGTAACGGGGAGAACTTCATTTGGGGCCACGCATCCTATATGGATGGGCCGGGTTTTGTTTTACACAAGGCACCCTCATGACTTAGCTGGAGCAACTTCCGACTGCAGAGCTCCGAGAATTTCCCTCAGAGAGTGGGGATATGGTGGGCTCCCAGCGCCGTAAGCTTTAAATGCCGCCAGCATCAAATGATCTAAAGAATCTCCAATAAATAAGGAGCGAATCTGTCGGTATACTGGTTTGTTAAAGGCTCACATGGGAGATTGTAAGGGCTTTGCCAGCACCCCGGGCCCTGACACCGTGCATTCGGGAGGGATGAGTGCAAAAGTTATCCCTTTGGGATCGTGAGGATTCCCCCCCCCCCCCCCCCCCACCAAATAACTAACTAAAACCAGACGAGTTAGGGAAAAAGCTAATAACGACGCGAGGTTCCTTGATTGACATCCTGCACCACGGATCGGGTTAATCCCGTCTTCACTTCTGCGTTTTCATAACTCATTTATCCCTCCTAGATTATGACTTTGATCGTTGCCATGGAGAAAGCGATAGGACTAAGCCATTTCCATGTCTGTAAGGAGACCATTATTCCGCATGCATAGGCCATTCTCAAAAAGGTCGCCACAAAGTCATCGGCCACTGAACAGGTTTCCACTTTGGGTCTTATTTTACCCCCACATGTCTCTCTCTCCCTTTCACACACACACACAAAACCCTTCCAGTAAAAATACACTTCACATCTTTTCAATAAGTAAGAGCGACAATCGTTTGAAGCCAGCACAGAACGGCAGTTTAAGCAAGCTCGTTCATAATAATCAGCCTGGCACCGGGAGAAACAGTTTGGTTTTACAGTAAGGAAACCTCCCCAAAAAAAGTCTAACCGCCTAGTGACCTGTTGTACGAGTCTGTAATAGTGCAGTGCAATAAACATCGAATTAGCAATTTTAATTAGCGTCTAATGGAGTTTGAAATACAAAATTCGCAGATACACACGCACTTATACAAATGTATTCTCACAGTCTGTTTATCTCCAAATATCCAACATTAAGCGCTCAACGCTTATTCAATAGATACATCGTTGCCATGGTCATTAACATGTCCGTAATGGGACAATAGACAAGGTATGCGCATTTATCAGTTTTTAAAACAAACCCTGACTGCATTGATTTACACATATTTTGATATGACATAATTTTGTGGAACTGTCTATTTTCACCCGTCTTCCACTGGCCATTCAATCCTCAACATTGGATGGACCACATTACCGAGCGAACTGCCCTTCCCATTGGATTCCTGACTCATTTCTTAAAAATACAAGTCACTCTCAGAATTCGAGGATTTGGGGAAAGGGACAGAACTAAACAACTGTAAACACCTTCTCCCGGTTTTCTTAAAACTTTGTAAGGTGGCTAGAACAAGATTTGATTGCCTCCTTTATATAATAAACGTCCTTGGACTAATTAATGGTCTCCAATACTTCATTACCGATAAAGGCTGGGAGAGTAATGCTGATGTTTAGGGGAGTCAGATAACAATTTTGTTAACAAGTAGATAAAGGAATAGCAAGATACATTTGTTTAGCTGCCTTTAGATAACTGTCTGCCTGGTTTGATGATACGTTGTGCTTTTGTAAGCGATTGCAAATGAAGGCGCGACCAATCGCCCTTCTCCAATTTGTCATGAAACTGTACCAGAAACATCTTTCAGGAGAATATAGAAGACGGTTTTCATTATACCAACTTGCGCGCCGTATATTGTTACAGGAATTTATCAAGAGACATTCGGGTTTGTAATACTGTACATCAAAGTAGCGTAGAAATCGATAATGTGCTGGATTAGTGAACGGCTGCTTGAATACTTGACAATAATTCTATTAGAAAAGGGGACAGACTCAGACTTCGAATTAACCAACTGGATTGCCAGTTAAGAAACAAAGATGTGTTCAAAGTTTAACTGTAAAGTTTAATTCGGGTGGAATTCCGGCACTGTTTAAGAATGAGATAACTGCTGGTGAATTTGTTTTATTACATTCAAAATGACCTTAAGCAGTCAAGCATGAGACACAACATTGACCCCGTAAGCATTTAAATCATTCTCATAAACTTAAGCTTTTTCCGGTAACTTCGAAGTGTATGCAAATATTCGCAGAACCAGACAGCGATGCCCTATTATTTATGATTTTTAAAAAAATATATTGTCTGCATCTGTTGTCGAGAGGGGAAAAATCCTCAAAAGTCGGGCCGTTCAGATTTAATATTTTCTTTTGATGGTTCTGATTACAATGCAGGCAGGCAGACAACCAGGCGTTATTGTCTGTTTATCTGTTTCAACGTGATCCACTTATCTTTCAGTTGCTTGGCGGTACACAGTCAGATCAGAGGGACCTTTCTCCCTGATGCTTTCTCTGTTTACAAATCTCCCCTCCTCCCCTTGGTAACTGTGGCGGCCAGAACGCGACATGACAGGCTGTAATGGCGGCAATATCCAGCAGATGGCTCTGCGCCGCGCCGTCTTCCTTACAATTTGAAAATGCTCTCTATTTCACCAAGTTCTGCGATTCTGAAAAAAAAAACCGGTCTTTACTAATCCACCCTTCTATCTTTACTGTTAGCTCCGAGAAACGCCAATCTGAAACACTAATAATATTAACTTAATCTATTTACCCATTGCACTAATTCTGTTATTTTCAATTTTGTTTTTGCTATCCATCTGAATTTGCACAATGCATTTTACGTTGACATAGTTGGGAGACGGGACATTTGATTTTTTGTTGTTAAACGTTTCGGCACGTTGGAGCTCATTTAGGGGCTATCCCAGATAAGAACAGTACCTCTCTCCAAATCAATATTTGGAAAGGAAATGAAACAAGGGGTCCTGCTGTTATCCGAGTTATGAATGGGCACCGAATTATTAACTGTCAGCGATTAAGCAGCTTGAGAAAATATTTCAGACCTCTATAAACGTACGCGTTATTAAAGCTGAAGATAACCCGAAAGTAGTATTCATTAGCACGTTTCGTGATTTGCCTACTTAAATAGAAATGTTGTCAGCAGATAAATAATGAGACCCTTAATTAATTCCTGACTCTTCCTTTCTTTTCATTCCTCAGTAACAATATTTCTATGAGTTGAGGGAGAAGGTGGGTGTCAGACCCAGTGAAATCCTCCCAGAAGTGAAACTGTTTGATATACCTGCCTCTTCTTTGTATTTTTAATGCAGAGAAAATGCACCGAGCACATTAAACAACCCAATTTCATGACAACCTCTTTTATTGTATCTGTCAGCTGTTTTCATTGCAGACTCAGCCAATATATTTATGTTATTAAGAAATTAATTCTATAACTTATCCAGCAAATTGTGGATCAGGGAGATGCGCATTATTGATAACGTAACGTGCGATAAGATATGCGCAGAAATTCGGGTCAATCGTTTTAGTTTGGGGAAAACAGGAATTTGACTTTTTTGAGAATCTATCCACGGATTGTACCTCTACACTCGCACGTTTCAGAAAAGTGATTCCTGACCACCTATTTCCGCCCTTTAAACAATCCCGTTTTTAAAGCACAGTATTTATTAAATTATGAATGAGTGCATGTCTAAATTTCCTGCTGAACAGCGGTTTAGTAAACGCATCCCAGAGCAGATTCTCTCCAAGTGGAATCATCGCAGTACAATCTCACTCAATGAGATTCAACCAAAAACATTTAAAATAAACTCCAACCTTCGACAGAATACTGTCAGCCCCACAAACAAATTCACCTTCAAACATCGCCACGGGCCAAACGCTATGCAGAATATGATGGAAGTGGGAAGTTCGAACACAAAACGATAACCAATACAAAGAAAAATCGGACAGAAAACAGACCTTGACTTTAGAATGAGGTTCAACTGGAATACCTAGATTCCACCCCCACCCCCATCCCGGCCATTTTTTTAGACACAAACGGAGTTTCTGTAAATTTGCGGACTTATCCGGTTAGACTGAGCAGGCGGCATAGTTTCGGTGGAATAAATATTCTCGATAAATCTAGATGAAAATTTTTAAAAATATTTTATCAGAAGATCACAGATCATATTTTCCATCGGTCTCTGTTGTTAAAAAAAACTCATGAATGACACAAGTGGCTACTTGGAGGGGTCGATTGGTGGAAAAGCCTGGACAATCTATACAGGTTGACTAAGGAGCCACAGTAAACGTTAACGTGGGAAATGCACAGTGCGAGCGAACACATGGGTATAGAATAGTGAATGCACAGTGAAGGGGGAGATGGTTTTGGTTATTATCTGTACGCTGTGTATTCGATCAAAGACAGCCCCTTATAAATCACACTAAGTTCTAGATGCATAATATTTGGTGATTAAACTAAGCTATATGTATTCACTTTGCCCAACTGTAGATAATGCCACAATCAAACATTTTAGACTTTTCAATGTGGTCTTTTAAATACAAGCCTTAAATAAACCAGAATCCATGGTAAATAAGAAAATAGTTTGGTTAACAGTAAAGCAAAGATTACAGATTGGTTATGTTCAGTCAAAATCACAAGGCAAGCCTGGATGCTTGACTTCATTTATGCATATCACTGTTGTTTCAAAAATAAAACCAGAAAGTGTTGGAGAAACTCAGCAGGTCTGACAGCACCTGTGGAGAGAGAAAGAGAGTTAGGTTCCAATTCAATGGCCCTTCTTCAGAACTCCATTATTACTTCAGACTGGTGAAGAAAGAACATGGTGTCACATATTTTTAAAGGATAAGTTAAAGATATGGACTCAATAAGAAAGATAGCTTTCAAACCATCTGAAAAGAGGAGAGAGGAAATCTAAGATGTTTTGACAGCAAGGGAACAAAAAAAAAATTAAACCAGCCATTTGGTAATGATTTCTAGGAAACAGAACAAGAAACAGTTCAAGGAAGATGTCAATGAAAAAACGAGCACTCTGTCTCCCAGAACAAAACTGATCAGTCAGGCCTTTGAATTATACACTCAGATCAGATTGTGATCAACTTTATCTGTAACACTGTTGTGTCTTACCGTCAATCACATCAATTATTTAGCCATTATTTAGTCTCAGTTGATTTTTCAATTCCTGCACTCTAAAGAGTTAAAAAAAAAATAGAATCTGCAACATTGTGACTAATTTGGACATCTTGCCTTCAAAAGGATATTGGCACTTTGGAGGGAGTTCAGAGGAAAATGCCAAGGATGATTCCAGTTCATAAAAATAAGCCACAAGGTTAAGAAATTAATTTATTTTCAAAAGAGAAAAGACTGATCGGGAACTTGATCCAGATCTTTAAATTCCGATCAGTATAAATAATGCATGCAGTTTTATTAAGCTAAAACGTGATCACACAACAAAGGCTTGAGTACAAATTGGCAAGAGTCATGTAAAACTACAAATTAGAAATGAAAACCAGAACAATAGATGTTTGCAATGGACTCCTGTTAACAATAGTTTTGATGATTAACTTTCTTAAAAGAAGAACTGGGCAAAATGTTGATGAAGGACAAAAATAAAGTGGAACAAATATAATTACTGACAGATTATAAAAAGATATAAACAAAAGAAGCAAGACTGGAGCATTTTGCCTTGTGGATTTACTGCACTATTCAGTATGATCATGACTCATCTGATTGGGGTTTCAACTCCACTTCCCTGCTTGCTCCCCATAATCCTTTCGATCAAAAATCTGTCTAACTCAGACCTGAATGTTTTCAATAACCCAGCTTTCACTTATCTCTTAGATAGTAAATTCCAAACATTAACAACCCTCCAAAAGAAAAATAACACTCCACATTTCCACCTTCAATGAGAGACTTTTATTCTGAAACCACATCCATTATACGTGATTCTGAGGCAATACATCCACTCAGCATCTACACATTGGAGCATCCTCATAGCCTTACATGTTTCAGTTTGATCACTCTCATTCTTCTTAACTCTAACAAACAAAGGCCGAACCTTTCCTCATAAGACAACCTGGTCATTCCCAAGAATCAATTCATTGATTATCTGAACTGCTTTCAATTCAAGCATGATTGAATTCAAGCATTATATATCTTAGATAATGATACCGAAAGGATACACAGCAATCTAGGTGGGGTCTCAGCTCGAACAAGATTTCCCTGTTGTTGTGGTTCTGTTCACCGAGCTGGGAATTTGTGTTGCAGATGTTTCATCCCCTGTCTAGGTGACATCGTCAGTGCTTGGGAGCCTCCTGTGAAGCGCTTCTGTGATCTTTCCTCCGGTACTTATAGTGGTTTGAATCTGCCGCTTCCGGTTGTCAGTTCCAGCTGTCCGTTGCAGTGGCCGGTATATTGGATCCAGATCGATGATTGAATTGAATTGATTGAATCTGTGGATGAGTGCCATGCCTCTAGGAATTCCCTGGCTGTTCTCTGTTTGGCTTGTCCTATAATAGTAGTGTTGTCCCAGTTGAAGTGGCACTACAAATGCCAGAGGAAACATCACAGAAGCACTTCACAGGAGGCTCCCAAGCACTGAGGATGTCACCTAGACAGGGGACGAAACGTCTGTAACACAAATTCCCAGCTCGGCGAACAGAACCACAACAATGAGCACCCAGGCTACGAATCTTCTCACAAACTTTGAAGATTTTCCTGTTTTTATATTGCACCCCCTCTCTTGTAATAAAGGACAACATTATATTCCCGTAGCCTTCCTAATTACATGCTGGTCTGCATGAAAACATTTTATAATTCATACAAGGAAACTCAGTTCAAATTCTGCGTATTCAGTGTAACATTATTCTGCTTTTCTATTTTTCCTACCTCCACATTGCATTTTCCCACATCATGCTCTATTCACCAAATTCTGGCCACTCATTCAACTTATTTATAGCCTTTTACTGATATTTTGAGTCATCCTCATGACTTGCTTGACTGTCTATTTTTACGTCATTATATTTGTTTAGAAAACACTTTGTCTTTTTATGATTAGATTAGATTCCCTACAGTGTGGAAACAGGCCCTTCAGCCCAACCAGTCCACACTGACCCTCCGAAGAGCAACCCACACAGACCCATTTCCCCTCTGACTAATGCACCTAACACAATGGACAACTTAGCATTGCCAATTCACCTGACCTGCACATCTTTGGACTGTGGGAGGAAACCAGAGCACCCGGAGCAAGCCCACGCAGACACGGGGAGAATGTGCAAACTCCACACAGACAGTCACCCGAGGCTGGAACCGAACTTGGGACCCTGGTGCTGTGAGGCAGCAGTGCTAACCACTGAGCCACCGTGCAGATTTTTATATGCGAGACCCTATCATTGATCCCTGTGGCATTCTACTAGTCTGTAATTGCCAACATATAAGGATCTATTTATCCCTGTTCTGATTCCTATAGTTCACATGAGCTCTTGTGCAGTAATGTTTATGCAGCACCTTATTGAATGCCTTTTGGAAATCCACGCACACTACATCCAGCGACTGTCCATTATCCACGCTGCTTGTTATGTTCTCAAACAACTCTATTAAATTTGTCAAACGTCATTTCCTTTTCTTACAACTGTACTGATTCATCTTGATTGTATAATCATCTTCTAAATATTGTGCTATTACTTCTGTAGCAATGAATTTCAACATTTTCCCAATGGTATATAATAGGTAAACTGGCCTAAACTTTCTGTTTCCAATCTTCCTTGAATAGTGGTGTTATTTTTACAGTTTCCAAAGCAGTTGAAATGCTTCCAGAACATTGAAAATTTTAGAAGATGACAACCAATGCATACACCATTTTTGTAGACTTGGAGCCAAATTTTCAGTTTCTGCCAGAGTCAGGAATGGGTGTGGACTTGATTTAAAATTAGGTTCTCAGAGGACATTTCTGGATCCCAATACCATCCAATGTGTTTGTTCCAATTTTCAAGGGGAGAGCTTCAACCCAGTAACCTCTCATCACCACTCTATCATGGTTTCCATCTAACTTTGCTGTTCCCATTTCCTGGTAACACTTGGTGCCACCAATCATGTGCCAAAATTATCTTTCAACCAATTAGAACATTACAAATGATACAGTGCCAGAGTCAGTGCCTTAAGTTATCTTGGTGTTGAGTTTCCAATATCACTTTGAACATTCAGCCCACTAGTTCAAATTCCACCACAACAACTAAGGGGGATGTAAACTTCAAGCAATGAATAAATCTGCATTAATTGCAAATCTCATTGGCAACCAGCATGAAACTTTTGGATTATTCTAACATCCCATCTTGTTTTCTAGGTTTGTTCGGAAGTAAGTCCAACGTCCCTACCTGGTCTTGCCATTAGCAATGTGTTTGATTCTCAGCTGCCATAAGACTTGATAAATAGAAACTTAGCCAGCTATGTTAAAGCACAAATAAAAATGCTTTGGGTGTAGACCTATACCTGATGGGCTGCAGCAGTTCAAGACTGTTGTTCACCATGATCTTCTCAAGGGTAATTTGAGATGGGCAAAACAAACGGTCTTGCCAGCTATAATGACATCCTAAGAACAAATACAGCAAAAACAGTTGTGTTGTTTGTACAGAATTCTCCATGTCAGGAACAATTTGAGAGAACAAAGAGGGTGCTGTACAGATTCTCTCAGATAGAGTCCTACAGCATGGAGACAGGCTCTTTGGCTCAAACAGATGATCTGGCATGAGGTAACACTAGAGCAAAAATGGCCTCCATGTTTGTCTATATTTGAATATTGATTGCATTTAAGTGCAATTAATCGGCTGTAATGCACGTTCAGAGAGACATGATAATACATTTTATTAACAATTATTTTCTTCCTTTCCAAATGTACCTTTTGTTAATTTTCAAAAAGCTCTGAATTAAAAAGTAAAGGAGCATGCATGGACAACAAGTGAGGATGGGTTCAGGTTTGTCTAGTATGAGCTGCTTGTGCCGAAACCTCTGAGTCTGAATCCTGGAACTTTCTTGTTTCAATTCAAATGGTGATAACACGTCATAGAGTCATAAAGATGTACAGCATGGAAACAGACCCTTCGGTCCAACCCGTCCATGCCAACCAGATAGCCCAACCCAATCTAGTCCCACCTGCCAGCACCCGGCCCATATCCCTCCAAACCCTTCCTATTCATATAACAGTCCAAATGCCTCTTAAATGTTGCAATTGTACCAGCCTCCACCACATCCTCTGGCAGCTCATTCCATACATGTACCACCCTCTGCGTGAAAACGTTGCCCCTTAGGTCTTTTTTATATCTTTCCCCTCTCACCCTAAACCTATGACCTCTAGTTCTGGACTCCCCGACCCCAGGGAAAAGACTTTGTCTATTTATCCTATCCATGCCCCTCATAATTTTGTAAACCTCAATGAGGTCACCTCTCAGCCTCCGATGCTCCAGGGAAAACAGCCCCAGCCTGTTCAGCCTCTCCCTGTAGCTCAGATCCTCTAACCCTGGCAACATCCTTGTAAATCTTTTCTGAACCCTTTCAAGTTTCACAATATCTTTCCAATAGGAAGGAGACCAGAATTGCATGCAGTATTCCAACAGTGGCCTAACCAATATCCTGTACAGCCACAACATAACCTCCCAACTCCTGTACTCAATACTCTGACCAATAAAGGAAAGCATACCAAACGCCTTCTTCACTATCCTATCTACCTGCGACTCCACTTTCAAGGAGCTAGGAACCTGCACTCCAAGGTCTCTTTGTTCAGCAACACTCCCATTACCATTAAGTGTATACGTCCTGCTCTGATTTGCTTTCCCAAAATGCAGCACCTCACATTTATCTGAATTAAACTCCATCTGCCACTTCTCAGCCCATTGACCCATCTGGACCAGATCCTGTTGTAATCTGAGGTGTACACTACACCTCCAATTTTGGTGTCATCTGCAAACTTTATAACTGTACCTCTTATGCTCGCATCCAAATATAGAAATAGTTGCTGTGATCTACCAAATCATACATTATATCCAAAATGGAGAGAAAATGCTGAAGAAGGTGCAAAGGAGATTTAGAAGGATAATACCAGAATTGTGTCAGCTTACATATCAGGAAAAAATTGAGAAGCTGAATCTATCTCCTCTTGAAAAAGTGTAGGTGGAGAGGTTGCTTAATTGAGGTCTTTAAAATTGTGAAAAGTTTTGTTTGAACCTGCCCATGGAGAAGGTTTCCCAAGTTATTGCAGTTCCTAATGGGTTGCCCCAAATTATTGAGCTCCGAAGTGAAGACAGATGAATTGACTCCTGTCTTTATTCACCACCACACCCCCATCCTTTCTTAGTTGGTTGCAGCTAGGTTATTCCTGATGAAGGGCTTTTGCTCGAAACATCGATTCTCCTGCTCCTCGGATGCTGCCTGGCCTGCTGTGCTTTTCTAGCACCACACTCTCGACTCAAAGCTACAAAGGATCCTCTCCCTTGCCAATACCTTCCTCCCAGACCAAATTCATACAGGTTTTAAAATGAGCCAAATGAGCCAGGCTTTCCTGAGGGTTTGTTTATTAGTTACTAAATGCAAGAAGAAATAATAACACAACAAGCATGCACAGCGATTAGAAATAAGAAGTAAGTCCAAAATAATAAATAAGAGTTAAAAGTTATTTGGATTCATGTCTATGGGTCATTTGTGAGCAGTAGATAGTGTAATATTGATTGTTGAAAAGTGTGGTGCTGGAAAAGTGCAGCAGGTCAGGCAGCATCCAAGGAGCAGGAGAATCGATGTTTCGGGCATAAGTCCTTCTTCAGGAATGAGGCTGGTGTCCAAGCGGGCTGAGATAAAAGGTTGGGGGGGGGGGTGGAATTTGGGGGAGGGGCGCTGGGAATACGATAGGTGGAAGGAGGTGAGGGTGAGGGTGATAGGCCGGAGAGGGGGTGGGGGCAGAGAGGTCGGGAAGAAGATTGCAAATCAAGGGGGCGGTGCTGAATCCGGGGGTTGGGACTGAGATAAGGTGGGGGGAGGGGAAATGAGGAAGCTTGAGAAATCTACATTCATCCCTTGTGGTTGGAGGATTCCTCGGCGTAAGATGAGGCGCTCTTCCTCCAGGCCAGGGTCTGGCGATGGAGGAGGCCAAGGACCTGCATGTCCTTGGTGGAGTGGGAGGGAGAGTTAAAGTGTTCAGCCACGGGACGGTTAGGTTGGTTGGTGTGGGTGTCACAGAGGTGTTCCCTGAAACGTTCCGCAAGTAGATAGCCTGTCTTCCCAATGTAGAGGAGACCACATTGGATGCAGCGGATACCATAAATGATGTGTGTGGAGGTGCAGGTGAATTTGCGACGGATATGGAAGGATCCATTGGGGCCTTGGAGGGAGGTGAGGGGGGAGGTGTGGGCGCTGCACCCAATGTGGTCTCCTCTACATTGGGCAGACAGGCCGCCTACTTGCGGAACATTTCAGGGAACTCCTCTGGGACACCCGCACCAACCAACCCAACCGCCCCATGGCTGAACACTTTAACTCCCCCTCCCACTCTGCCAAGGACATGCAGGTCCTTGGCCTCCTCCATTGTCAGACCCTGGCCACACGACGCCTGGAGGAAGAGCGCATCATCTTCCGCCTAGGAACCCTCCAACCACATGGGATGAATGTAGATTTCTCCAGTTTCCTCATTTCCCCTCCCCCCACCTTATCGCAGTCCGAACCCCCGGATTCAGCACCACCCTCTTGTCCTGCAATCTTCTTCCCGACCTCTCTGCCCCCACGCCCTCTCCGGGCTATCGCCCTCAGCCTCACCTCCTTCCACCTATCATATTCCCAGCAGCCCTCCCCCAAATTTCTCCCCCCCTATCTTCGGCCCAACAAGTCCACACTGACCTCCGAAGAGCAACCCACCCAGACCCATTCCCCTACATTTACCCCATTCACCTAACACTACAAGCAATTTAGCATGGCCAATTCACCTGACCTGCACATCTTTTGGAGTGTGGGAGGAAACCAGAGCACCCGGAGGAAACCCACACAGACAGGGGGAGAATGTGCAAACTCCACACAGACAGTCACCCGAGGCAGGAATTGAACCCAGGTCTCTGGCACTGTGAGGCAGCAGTGCTAACCACTGTGCCACCGTGCTGCCCTGCATTGAAGTGTCTGACTGGGGTTTGTGCATAAGTTTCTGGACTGGAACTTGAATGCCCACTTTTCTGACTTCTGAGAGGTGTGACTGGTACTTACTGGGCCACAGCTGCAGTTTCCAGCCTCCCTCCTATGAGGTAGTCTAAGCATCCGGACAGCAATACAAAATGGACTTCTGTCCCAGAAGAGCCTTTAAAAGTCACACCACCCCAATGAAATCGAAAATGGAGACAGGTATCTTAATGGTGTATCAGCTACAACATTATGCACTGATAACCAGAGGGCAAAAGTCATTTAATATGTGCAAGAAGGCAACCGTAGAGTAACTGGATGAAAAAAATCATGTTCCTATTTCCTAGCTAATGCTATGAATCAAACATCTAATTATCAATAATGCAGTTCTATTGTTTTAGTGTATAATAATGGCTTCAGAGGAACTATGTGAATCACAGCCAATGATTGGCACCAATATTTTCAAAGTTCAAAAAAAGGATAAAAAATTGACTGTCTTTTACCAGTTCTCCTTTTGACCTTAAAAGTGTAGGGCTTTAAATCACATGGAATCATAATATTACTTAGAGTCATAGATCATAGAGATATGCAGCATGGAAACAGACACTTTGGTCCAACTCGTCCATGCTGACCAGCTATCTTAACCTAATCTAATCCCATTTGCCAGCATTTGGCCCATGCACCTCTAAACCCTTCCTATCCATGAACCCATCTAGATGCCTTTTAAATGTTGCAATTGTACTAAT
Organism: Chiloscyllium plagiosum; assembly: GCF_037043375.1. Lineage (NCBI taxonomy): Eukaryota > Metazoa > Chordata > Chondrichthyes > Orectolobiformes > Hemiscylliidae > Chiloscyllium > Chiloscyllium plagiosum. The sequence continues at coordinate 9,088,461 of NW_028270161.1, read as the reverse complement.
CACTTCTTCCTGCAGCTCACTTGGCTGGAAAATGTCTGGAGTTCAGTGTTTGATTTTTTTTTCTATTTAATTAACTCATGCAAATGCAATATCTCATGCACCTGTAGCCGATGAGATTTGAACTCAGACCTTCTGACCTGGAAGAAGCAATTCTACAAACTATACCATTGGACTCCCTTTCGACCTATTATCTGTTGCAAATAAAAGCTCAATGGAAACTCAATTTGCTTCCTGAAAATGGCTCCACACCAGCCATGAAGTACCATGTCTAAATTATTGCCACATAGTTACAATGCCCATTCTCTAAGGCTGCAGGACCAGAGTCACTTTCCTAGAAGTTAAAAATCTCACCACACCAGGTTATAGTTCAACAGGTTTATTTGGAAGCATGAGCTTTCGGAGAACTGCTCTTTCATCAGGTAGGTAATGGGGCAGGATCGTAGGAATCAGAATTTATAGTAAAAGATTAAAGTGTCATACAACTGATGCGATGTATTGAACAGACCTAGATTGCTGTTAAATCTTTAATTACTGAGAATGCGTTGCAGGTTTCGTTAATATTCATTAATATGTAAATCCCAGAACTTCTTTCAAGTCACATTCCCGAGATAACTTGAGGTTTTTTTTTAAAAAAAGGTGATATCCCAGCTCAGAAATGGCTACCATTCCCAAGAAGTAGAAGCCAGCAGCAAAACAGTGACAGGGAGGTGCCATGACTGGAACAAAAATCCTAACACTAGCTAGCGGGGGTAAAAGAATGTCATCTAGCGTATCTGGAAAGCCACACAGCTGATTTGAAATGATTAAAAACTAAAGCCTTCGATCAGAAGATACTTTTCACATCTTGGCACATCACTCCTGGGCGTTGTTACTGATACAAGGAATTGCCATGAGCAAAATAAATTATTTAAACAAACATATTTTGTGAGATTATCATACTTTTCATTTACAAATGAGCTCTTTCCACACTGTCACTTAGCAACAATATCTTTCCTTCATTCAGTCAGATGAAAGATTCAACAGAGAGGTCAGCTCCCCAGGATATGTAGCAATGAACTGATAGTATCTGAAGGGGAAATCATGGTGCTAGGCCACACGATACCAACTCAAGGCATCTCAGGTGAAATATGTCATTGAAAGAAAGATCAGATTACTATGTAATTTAGAATGAATATCATGATCAGATAAGAATTTGATTTAGAGCATGTATATGATATAGAAGTTACAGCACCAAAAATGGCCACTCGGCCCACGAGGTCTATGATAGTGTCTACACTCTAGCTGTGCATCCTTACCACCTACTCTAACTCCCATTATTAACATACCAGAAATGAAAGAGCAGATGCTTTTGCCTGATTTCTTTGTCTCCCAATATGGATGGTTTTAAGAGCAAATCCATTATTTTGACTTTGCCTCTTGATAAGGTTTTGAAACATGAAAATTCTAAATTGGTGAATGTTTCTGAAGCAGTGACAATTGAGAGATCTTCCCCCTTGCTTTCTTCCCCGTTTTTCCTGAAGGTGATGATAGGGGATTCCTCATGTGCACCATCTCCTTTGTTCTCAATTGTCTGTTCTTCATTTATGATCCCAGATAATAATTGCAAGCAGGTCACATGGGAAGGTAGCAGCTCAGCCTGATCTTGTTCTGTCTTAATATCCAGATACCTGCTCTAACCATCTGTTTCCAGCTGCTTCTGATTCACATAAATTAAATATATTCAAAATTGATTGCACATCACAGACTAGGTTATACTCCCTACAATTTAGAGGGCTGAAGGGTATCAGTTAGCTTAGTTGGCTGGACAGCCAGTTTGCAATGCAGAATGATGACAACAGTGTGGGCTCAATTCCTGCACAAGCTGACATTACCATGAAGGACTCTCCTTCTCTGGTGTACATCAAGACAGCCCACTGACATTGCACATGATGTGAGCTGATATCTAGAAGGGGAAATGCCTCCTTAGAGATGCCAATATCTTTGTCAGCAGGTCAACAATGAGTGACCTGACTTGACCACTGACCACAGAATCCAAACCAATGTTTTGACTGGTTGGTGACTTGGTGTGACACGGATCAAAAGCTTGGGTTAGGTCTCAAAACATAAAGGGAGTTTAGAATAACATTTTCACGCAATGCATATTAAAGATATTACTGCAGTTAAACCCGAGTCAATCACAATATTTAAGAAGAATTACTGAAAAAAGACACATTTTATTGAAGCTTTCCATCTTTCAGTCATTCAAAGGGAAAATCCAACTTTTTTTGCATGAGAGTGGAGTGCTGAGTGTTTATTGAGTGGGTACTGATTGGTAGAAGTGTTGCACCTAATAGTGTTTATTGACAGTTAACAGTCAGGCTTTGTTTAAATTTTAAAGCAATCAGGTTCACTCTGATTGGTTAGGCTTTACCCTGAGCAATGAACTGTGAATGGATATTTGTATCATTGATAGCCACAAGTGAGTGGTGGTTGGCTAATGTAGTTCATGAAAATGAACCTTCCAGCTCAGCGATTAAACTTACATCCAATGGTACCAGTATTTTCGAAAGGTGATATGTAAAAGCCAGGGAACTATAGACCAGTGAGCCTGACATCGGTGGTTAACAAGTTTGGGGGGGGGGGGAGGGAGGGAGGGGGTATCCTGAGGGACAGGATTTACATGTATTTGGAAAGGCAAGAACTGATTAGGGATAGGGGAGAAAGTGAGGACTGCAGATGCTGGAGATCAGAGCTGAAAATGTGTTGCTGGAAAAGCGCAGCAGGTCAGGCAGCATCCAAGGAGCAGAAGAATCGACGTTTCGGGCATAAGCCCTTCTTCAGGAATCTGAGTCACGGCAGTAATTGCCCTACCTAACTGATTAGGGATAGTCAACATAGCTTTGTGCGCGGGAAGTCATGTCTCACTAACCTGATTGAGTTTTTAGAAGAGGATTAATGAATGCAGAGTTGTGGATATGACCTACACGGATCTCAGTAAGGTATTCAAAAAGGTTCCTCATTGTAGCTTGTTTAGTAAGGTTTGATCACATAGAATACAGGGAGAATTAGCCATTTGCATACAGAACTGGCTCAAAGGTAAGAGACAGAGGTTGGTGGTGGAGAGTTGCTTTTCAGAGTGGAGGCCTGCGACCAGTGGAGTGTCACAAGGATCGGTGCTGAGTCCACTGTTTTTGTCATTTATATAAACGATTTGGATGTGAACATAGGAGGTATAGTTAGTAAGTTTGCAGATGACACCAAAATTGGAGGTGGAGTGGACAGTGAGGAAGGCATCATCAAAGTACAGTGGGATCTTGATCAGGTGGGCAATGGGTTAAGGAGTGGCAGAGGAAGTTTAATTTAGATAAATGTGAAGTACTGAATTTTGGAAAGGCAAATCAGAGCAGGACTTATGACACTTAATGGAAAGATCCTGGAGAGTGTTGCTGAACAAAGAGACCTTGGAGTGCAGGTTCATAGCTCCTTGAAAGTGGAGTCGCAGGTAGTTAGGATAGTGAAGAAGGCGTTTGGTATGCTTTCCTTTATTGGTCAGATTATTGAGTACAGGAGTTGGGAGGTTATGTTGTGGCTGTACAGGATATTGGTTAGGCCACTGTTGGAATACTGCATGCAATTCTGGTCTCCTTTCTATTGGAAAGATATTGCGAAACTTGAAAGGGTTCAGAAAAGATTTACGAGGATGTTGACAGTGTTAGAGAGTTTGAGCTATAGGGAGAGGCTGAACAGGCTGGGGCTATTTTCCTTGGAGCATTGGAGGCTGAGGGGTGACCCTATAGATGTTTATAAAATCATGACAGGGTGAATAGCCAAAGTCTTTTCCCTGGAGTGGGGGAGTCCAGAACTAGAGGGCATAGGTTTAGGGTGAGAGGAGAAAAGGTTGTGCATGTATGGAATGAGCTGCCAGAGGAAGTAGTGGAGGCTGGTACAATTGCAATTTTTAAAAGGCATCTGGATGGACATATGAATAAAAAGGATTTAGAGGGATAAGGACAAAGTGCTGGCAAATGGGACTAGATTAGTTTAGGATATTTGGTCAGCATGGACAAATTGGACTAAAGGGTCTGCTTCCATACCATACAACTCAATTACTCTATGGCTGACTCTTATTTAGTTGAGTTGAGACAGGTGCAGGACATATACATGTTCTTTCTATCTGAAAATTAATATTTGTCGTTTCCAGTACATCCAAGTGTGCCACACTGCAAGCCTAACTGACAATCCTAAATTGATTGTCATCTTAATTCCTTGTGCATTCGGGTTATCCAGGAAATGTTGTCCAATTACAGAGCCCTATCTAATGTTAGACACTATGTTATTCATTTTACAAGCACAGGCTGGTTGGGGACAGTCAATACCTTGCTTCTTGTGAGCTTTGGGAAGGACATACTGTTTGATATAAACTTCCAGTCCTTGAGATGTATTGTGTATATAACCAGGGCCTCACAAGGAATTATAATTTATAGACTAGGGAACAGTAACATGAGTAGTGTTCACCACAAACAGGATTTTGTCATAAAACCAAAAAGACACAAGCGAGTAATGTGGTGAATGAATTTCAGTGCCAGTATGACGCCAGGTCTGTAGGAGACATTTTCCAAAGATTGGCAATGCCTCCACCAATCACAGTACACTAGCCAATCCTTTCATCCAATATAAATGCTTTTTTCCCTTTGATATGGTATTCTTGCAAAATGTCCTGATGAGTGCAAGACATAAAGTTTTGACAGTGGTTTCCTTTTAGAAATACTTAAGTTCTGTATAGCCAAATTACTATTTAAGCAGGAGTTAAATAAATACTTGAGGAAAATTATTTAAATATTCTGCTTAGCACAATCATTTGGCTCTGTATATAACATCACTATTGCTGCAACATGTTCTACTTCAGTGGCTCACTAATGCTTAATATTTTGTAATCTTACCCTGACAACATATTTATAATCTGGTTTCCATAATCACCTCTATACAACTTTGTCTTCATGTGCCCCAATTCTCCAGCTCATCACAAGGAACAGGATCAACTTTCACATACGTGTTTCCAGTACGTGGTCAGATTTCCATGTTGGGAGTGCATATTATTAAAACCGGTCCTCACATCTCAACTTCCTCATGGGTATCATCCCAACCGCCGATGTAAATGTTGACTTTAGCAACTCTAAACCTTCAGTTGTCAGGTTCCTCTTTGACATTTCCAAGTGAATTTCTTTTCATTTTGTACAACATGTGCATTGTAAGAATACAGGATTAACATAAAGTTTGAAGTAGAAAGGAGTAGGGAATTGGGATCAGGGTGGACAATTCTGATTTTGAGTTGGCTGTGGCACCGACAGAGGCAGTGAACTTGTAATGGGTAACTTTCTTCAAATTTATTCATCTCAGTTTCATACTTAAGTACAATCTCTCTCACACACACACATGCACACACACACACTACTATAAAGAGACATCGCGCAGTTTAAGCTTATTCTCTCTGGAATTTAGAAAAAGGTGAGGAGATCTATTTGAGGTACAGAAGATGCTGAAAGAGATTGACAAAGTAGATGTAGAGAGTATGTTTCCTTATGCAATCTATAACAAGAGGTCATGGTTTCAGGATTAGGGGTAGCAAATTTCACACAGAGAAAAAGAGAAATTACTTCCCTCAAAGGGTTGTAGAATCCACTACACCAAAATATAATGGATGTTGGGAACACTGAATAAATTTAAGGAAGCGATAGACAGATTTTTAATTAGTAACAAGTTAAAAGGTTATGGACAGCAGGCAAGAAAGTGAAGGTGAGGCCGAGATGAGATCAATTATGATTGTATTGAAACTGGAGCAAGTTCAAGGTGCTACTTGCCTACTTCTGCTGTTGTTCTAATGCCCATACCCAAACACACACATACATCGACATACATACATACACACACATTTACTGTACGTATCTGCACCCACAAAAATGCATGCATGGACAAAACATACACAACACAAACATACATAGACATGCACACATGCTCAAATACACAGTTATATATAGAAACATTGAAAATAGGAGCAAGAGCAGTTCATTCGGCCCTTCAAGCCTGCACCATCATCCAATATGATCATGACTGATCATGCAATCTCAGTATCTCATTCCCACTTTCTCTTCAAACCACTTGGTCCTTTTAGCTTCAAGGCCATGTCTCGCTCACTCTTGAATATATCCAAGGAATTGATTCCAACAGCTTTCTGTGGGAGAGAATTCCACAGGTTCACAATTCTGTGAGTGAAGAAAGTCTTCTTCATCTCAGTTCTGAACAGTTTACCCCTTATTCTTAGATTGTGACCCCAACACATTTGAGTATGGTGTGGACACACACATACAAATAACAGACACAAATGCACATGTACACCCACACAAACACATGCGTGGACACACACCAAAACAGACCTATATATCCATATAATGACACATATAGACACACACACATACATCTAATCAAACACACACATAGACAGACATAAATACATCTACACAAACACACACAGACATACATCTACATAACCACACACAGGCAGACATACATACAGACATGCACAAATGTGGCCATGAAAATCACATTTAAAATAAACTCACAACCAACAGAATAATAAAATAGAGAAGGCCACAATGAAAAATGGAAAATGAAACCTAGAGTGCTGACAAAGTGGAACAACATTAAGGAACACTGAAACGTTTTCTTGAATAGATTTAATGGATAAAGTTATCAGTGTGTTCTGAAAGTCCTGATAATTGTCTGTGAGGTCATAAGTACCATGAAAACTGCTTAAAGGCAAAACAGGTTTCTTTTCTTGCAAGCCACTGGTACAGAAAAAATTATTCAGTAGAAAAGATTTTCTTTAAAGTGCAAGGGTTAAAAAGTTGCACAGTTTTTTGAATGCAGTTTCAAATGAGAAAGAAGAGACTTCTGCGTTTTGAATCCATGTGATATTGCCTGAGGCCCTTCATTAAAAAAAGATTTTGGCAGATTCCAGATGTAGAACTGCTTACATCACCTCCCAAACTGTTACCTTTAATATGTGCTAATATGCTAATTGCACCCTATGTCAGTCACTATGAACTTAACCTCACCCATGAATTGAAGATTGACTACTGAACATGAAATCCAACATTGCATTACTGGAGAACAGATCTTTTCCATCTGAAATAAGAAAACAAGACAGCGTACGGAAAGATCCAATTTGTTTAAGGACTGAGGCAGTGAAGGTCACATCTGGCAAATTAAGTGATTATTACATGATGCATAAGGCTGCACTCCAAGTTATTTCACATGGTAGCAATTCACTTAAACATGAGTTAGGTTTTTAAAATCGCAAAGAAAAATATTTTAAAGCTTTTTCAGATAGAGACACCTGACAAGTTCTCTAATGATTGAGGAGTCCATACAAGGCTTCCAGGTGAAGAATTAAACACATAGGCAGTACAGTTTGTGATGGTTTCAGTTCTTGGTAAGAGGTATGATCTTATTCCTGTTGCATTTTGTTTGGCCATGAGAGTTTAAGACCTCCTCATAATCAGATTTAATCCAGTGAACATTCGTTGTATAAAACCATACAATCTTATATAACAGAAGGAAGCAATTTAATCCATCATGCTTCTGCATATTCTTGGAAGATAAACTGTGCATGTTAGTCTCAAACCTCTACCTCTGTCTCAAAACACTACAAATTTCTCCTCTTCAAGTGCATATCCAATACTTTCTGAAATTTCTCCTTAATCTGATCCCTTTAGGCAGCACATTCTAGATCATAACAACTCTCAATGTGATGGAATTTCATCCTCATTTCCTCTCTAACTTATTTTCCATTCATTTAAAATCTACAAACAGTTTTTACTAACCTAATTATCAGAGGAAACCCTATTTACTTCTCCACAGACCCATGCTCCATAATTCTGGCACCCTTACTGCTCTTGGGAGAACAGTTCTAGCTCCCCAACCTCTCCCTACATAAGTGAATCCCCTCATTCCTGGTATCATCCTGTAATTCTCCTTTGCACCCTCTCGAGGACTTGAAGTGTGGCGCACAGCTTTGTACACAATCCTCCAGCTGAAGTCTAACCAGAACTTTGCAAAGATTTCGGACAAATTACTTGTTTTGGAATGCAATAGCTCCACTTACAAAACCACAGGGATTCTTAAGCACTTTATAAGCTTGTGCTGACACCTTCAAAAACTTGTGACTGTGCTTGGATAAGTCACTCTGTTCTTGCAAGTCATAATTTGGTCCCATTCATATTAATCTCCCACTCTGTGTTATTTCTCCCAAAGCACAGCAATTCACACTTACCTGCATGGCAAACCTCTCCCTTGAAATGCCAATGATATTTGTCACTCTTCATGTTTTGCATGTCCGCAGGAGATTCTACAAGCCAATCCTGGATCTACAGTATTTGTACATTAGTGAATTCAAGTACCAGAAAACAATGTTACATTAGTTGTGATATAGTGAAACACTCCTCACTAGAATAAAAACAGAAAGTGCTGACCTTTATTCTGCCAGAAACACCTACTCTGAACTTATGCTTTGTCATTTCTCTATAATCATTACAATTTCAGTGACCATACCAGTATGCAGTCCCCTTCCGAGAGACTGTGGCATTAATTTCAAGAATTCACCAATTTAATTTGCTTCAATGTCAAAATAATTTAGCACAAATTTTAAACAATTTATGAATATGAATTTACAAATTTTGCTTATCACAATGATTTAAATTTAGTGAACAATTCTTCAACTACATTTGAACTCTCCATTAATTTCAGTGAGAATTGCAGAATTAAAATTCACTGATATCCATTTGAAAGAAGGAGGTTAAGTCTAATTTATTTGTGGTCCCCTACAATCCCATACAATTGGAATGAAGTACCCACAGGAACTTCTTAAAAATAAAGTTGCAAGCTGAACTAAGTGTGACTGAACTCTTATTGATAGGTGCTTTGCCAGGGAATTATACACCTGTTATACTAATAGCTGTTCTGGGGAAGATTTGGAATTTATAATTAAAGACTGAGGGAATGAGCACTTAGAGAAATTTGAGCTGGTTAGAGGGAGTCGCATGAATTTGCAAGGTGAAATTCATGACCATCCATCTTAGTTAAATCATATTCAGCAGGAACTAAAGATTATGGTCTTCCAGAAGACATTTAATAATGTTCCAAATAAGAGACCGTTAGGCAAAATTAAAATGCAAGGAATTAATGGCAAATTTTTGATCAGGTTTGATGGTTCATTAGGCGGTAAAAATGAAGCATAGAAAATGGGAGAAGGAATAGGCCATTGGGCCATTCCAGCCTGCTGTGCCATTCAGTATGATCATTTCCTACTTTCACCTGCATACCCTTTGGTCCCTTTAGCTTTAGGAACTATATCTAACTCCTTGGTGAAAAGACAGAAAGTAGGGATTAGTATGTACTTGAATTTGAAGGAAGGCATCTCTGCTGTTCCACATCTATACTTGAACCTTCAACTTTCTGACTTGGAAATGTACCACCATTCCTTCACTGTAGCTGAGTCAAAATTATGGAATTCCCTCACTAAGGGCATTGTAGGTCAACCCACAGCAGGTGGACTGCAGCAGTTCAAGAAGGCAGCTCACCACCACCTTCTCAAGGGTATCTAGTGACAGGCAATAAATGCTAGCCAGCCACTGAAAGTCCACACCCCATGACAGAATTTTAAAAATGACTTTGGGAACTTTTCTCTATATCTTCTTCAGAATACAGAGAGAAATTTGTAGATGATGATGAGATTTGATGGTATTGTTTGATATATGGATGGAAGAATAAAATTACAAACGTTGATAAGACAAGGACAGTGAGCAAAATTGTGACTGATGGATTTCAATGGAGATAAGTGTGATATATTCATTACAGATTGAAAAAGAACAGAACAAAGCCTTTTCAAATGGTGAAAGGCTGGAGATAGGGGCAGTCCAAACAAATTTGGATTCAATGTTCACAGATTACAAAAATAGAATAGTCAGAAATAATCATAATCGATTATTGGAATCTTATATAACTAAAAGGATAGAAAATAAGGAGGAATAAATTTTAGTGGTGTCATACAATATGCTAGTTATAAATTATTTGATGTCCTGTGTAAAGTTGCAGCTTAGAAAGGGAAGATTGCTGTTGAATGAGGGAAGTGTTGACTCAAAACAAAACCATACATGAATTTCGATGTGTACTTACCTGCACATTACCAGCAGATGGCTCTGCAGAGGGACATGAGCATGATGGCTAATTAATATGGAGGTGTCATTGATTGTCTGCTTAGAAGCAGTAGAGGCCCACAGTTTAGGGATGGAGGGAAACCCAGCCTCTCAGGCCTCCGGGAGAAAGCTGGGTGAACTTTCATCCCATGACCCCATCACTGGGGCATGGGTCCCCCAATTCTGATGGTCCACTGAAGCTGCTACCATGATTGAGTTAGCAGCCTTCAGACATGGAGGGGAAGTTCCTGCAATGTAGGTAAAATACCAATGTCAGCACAACATGGCCCCTTTGAAGACTCAATTGGCAGACTGCCACCATGGAGTATGCAAACAACTTGGTTCTCAGTCTCTCTGGCGAGAAAGGGTATACTAGGGTTGTCACAGGAATCACATTGGGGTGCCATTCTAATTCAGCTTACCCCCCTCCCCCCAGATTTTCCCAACTCCAGCTCCAATCCCATCTTCACAGGAACATGCAATCCTTGAGTTCACAATCTTACCTTGGCGGCTGTGGAATGAATTCAGCTGATTAAATAAATCTGGAATAAAAACTTAGGTCTCTGTAATGGTGAGAATGAAATAACAAGGTTGCTGTAAAAAGCCATTCAGTTCACTAATGTCCTTTTGGGGGGTGAGGATGGATAGGGTATGGAAGAATCTGCTGTGTATCTGGAGTCACTTACTGCATCTGATCTATACATGACTCCAGACCCACAATAAAATGCTTGTCTCTGAAATGGTCTAGCAAGTCCAAAGATGTGCAGGTTTGGTGCATTGGCCATGCTAAATTGCCCATACTGTTCAGGGATGTGTACATTAGGTGTATTAATCAGGGATAAATGCAGTGTAATAGGGAGGGGAATGCATATGGGTAGGTTACTCTTCTGATGGTTGGTGGGGACTTGTTGGGCCAACTGGCCTGTTTACACACTGTAGGGATTCTATGATTCATTGAAGTCAGTTAGATATTTTCAAGCAAGTGACTCCTTACTACCTTCTCAAGTGCAATTAGTAATGGGGAATAAATGGTGGCTTTCCAGTGCTGACCACATCCTGTGAATAGATGATAAAAAATAGATTGAACATGGGATAGAACTTTACTGAGATTACTCGATTCAAGCAACATCATTTTGCCTCAAAACAGGGAAAGATTTGGAAATGAAAATCCAGAAGTCCCATAAATTTCCATTTGATTTATTTAATTGAAAAGTCAGAGGATCATCATTACTAATTGAGTGGTACCAGGCTCAAGCCTAGTACAAGCAATTTAGGAATGGCTAAGTCTAAGTCGACTTGTAAGCAAGTTGGCACCCAATACAGTATAATATAAAATAGCCGCTCGTACTCATGAGCAAACATTTTAAATATTGAATCTTTAAAATTAATTTTAATACACCCCAGTATGGGATCTCAATCCGAAATATGTATGTTTAAAGTCAGATGTTTGTAAGTCGGGTACTGCCTGTAATAATATTCGTTGTTTTGGACAAAATGGTACTTTTTTTTGAACGTGAATTAAGTCCAATGGAAGGATATTCACCTTCAGAGTATGAAGTTACCTTGAAAATGAAGTTGATCTGTATATTAATCCCACAGTTGGTGTATTTACATATTGAGTAGATAATCTGATCTTGTTCTTGATGGCTGGTACAAATTTACAAATGACAGCCTGTAATATATAGTGTTTAGAGTGGTGGGGAAATCTGACTCAGTTCAGGTGTGTTAATTTTCAAATTGTGTCCTATAGTTCTATATTCAAAATTTGACTCATATCTAGGTTTTGAAGTACTTTAAAATCTCAACTTTCTGATTTCCCTGGAAAAGGTTCAGCTCTGTAATTCTGTTCTCAGAACTAATAGCCCTAGACACAACATTATTATTGTTTATGTTCCCTAAACCCTATTCAGTGCATTAATGGCCTTTAAAAGTGAAGTTCACAAAGTTGTAGTTGTTGCAAGTTATTGCTTTTAGCTTCATGTAACAAGAGTACATTTTGGGAATTGAGAGGATAGAGGTCAATGTGCTTAACGTCGATTGATGGAATTATTTCATCAGCCTGAATTCCTGATATGTATTCTCAAATATTGAAGATCTGCTGCAACAACAATGCTGACTTGTAAAAAAAATTACACCAATGTTTCAAATGTGGTCTCACCAGTCATCTACACAAGGTCAGGATTAATTTTTTTGCCAGTAAGATAGACTTTAATATTTGATTAAATTTTCAGATAATAATTGTACAATAGCTGAGATCCTCCAGAAAATGAATAATAATCACAGCTACATATTTTCCCTTTCAACCTTCTGTCTTTCTCAGTGTCCAATTTTAGTATTTTCTAATTCATTACATTTGTGTGCACTGAACTCTACTCACCATCTCCTTGCCGATTTGTTAAATTCTTTCTGATCTTTATGAACATTACTTATCAAAATTCCGCCACTCACACACCTGGCACATCTGTGTTGCAGACAATTTTACGATGACATGTTCTCTAAAATAAAAATGTTATTTTGCCACAGCAACAATCCAGATTTCAGTGGCAATGAAAATGAAACTGCTGGTGTTTGTGGTCATCACTCCTCTGAAACTGACAGCAATGTATGGGCTCTATAATTAAATTAACATACTGTGGATGCTGGAGAATTCTGAAATCAAAAGTATGTTCTAAAGCAAAGTTATACCAGACTGGAAATGTTAACTCTGTTTCTCCCTCTGCGTATCCTGCAGACCTGCTGAGTTTCTGCAGGACTTCCTGTTTTTATTATGAATTCTATAAACATGTAGCTTGCCATAAATATCCAATAGTCACCACTTCTCCAGACAATGCTCCATTGAAGATTTTGCAAACTACAGTCAAGAAGATATCAAGGAATTGATGAAAACGTGCTTGTTTAAGTTATCAGCCTTGCTGTAGATACCCTTGAAAAAGTTACACTTTTTTGAATGAGATGTAATTGAACTTTTAATGGAGTACTCATTTTATAATTGTTGCTAAACATCTTCAATATATCCGATAAACCAATTTTACATGTGTGTAATATCAAATTTCACTATTATGAAAAAAAAGCTCATACTGTATCTTTTTTTGAATAAATAGTGTATGATCTTTCAGCTTCTACCTTACTCCCCTAAGGTAATATTTACTAACATACACAAAGGTACACATTAAGATAGAAGATGAAATAACACTACATACTTTTTAAACAATCTTTTTCTGTAATATTTTAAAAAGTGAAACCATCAAATTAACAGTGAAAAATTCAGTAGCCTTTGCTTCCTGGGAGAATACTTTAATTCAATTAGCAGCTAACCTTACTTGATGATATAACTGGTGCTCGGTGACTGTGAATTTAACAACGAGGAAGGTAAAATCCACATCACAAAGATAGGTAGGTCTTTGTGGGCAACTTTACAGCAGCGGTTCAAGAAAGCACTACCAACTTCTCAAGGGAACGGAGTATGGACAACAAATGCTGGCCCAGTCAGTGATGCTCATATGCTAAGATTGAATTTTAAAAAAGTCCTGAGACATTAAGCTCACAATTTCCAATCAAGTAACTGTACATGACAAGGTTATGAGCATCTCTTTATTGCTCATGCCCAGAACATTGGTGATTAATTGTTGCAAGTTTTGTTGCCTGTTTATTATCCATAATAGGTTAGACCATAATCCTGGTAACTAGGAAAGGTTATGCTGTAAAGCTGCTCACCAGCGTAGGCTGATTATCCTCCAACTGGTACACTGCTATTCCTATATTGAATACTCCTTGCAAACTCAATACCTACATCAAATGTTGTAAATTACATTAGTTATGACTGTATAGAAATCTTAATATGCATGAAGATCTACTAAAGTAAGTAAAACTGATACACAAGGATGAATGAAAATGAATAGCATAAATAACCCTCATTTTTCTCCCCAAAATACAATGCTACAAATATACAATACTTTGCCTCAAATTGATGCAACCTTTAGTACTAGAAAAAAAAGTACTACTCAAAGTATTTTCTCTGTGAACAAAATTTTTACCTGATTCAATAGGTAAATGTAAATATGTCAATTTTTTGGAAGATTTTGGAATGATAATCCACTTTGAGAGTGAAACCTAAGGCTTGAAGCCTGAATTAAGAGTCCAAATTATGTTAAACTGAGTGGCAAGCAAGTGCAAGGCTGTAGATCATATCTGATCTCGAAGGTCAGATTACTTTCATAAATGCATTTAGGCATTAATTAATTATTTATAACATACATCAGACAAAAAGAATATTTGGGTTTTGAACAATTGTTGTAGAAGTGTGTGTTTGTCTATATAAAACAGTTGCACACCTAGCGTATAACTACTATTTTTCAGAATATTGAAATGCCATTTCCTGCTCATTTTAATCTTGATCATGTGGCTTTACTTTCACTGGAAGAGCCAGGGATTTATAAGCAATGCAAATTTACAAAAGCTTCCATCTGTAATTAGTCTTAAATCATACTGCGACAACGCTGATTCCTCAGGGAGTCACCAGGTTAAGTAAAGTTCAATTTTAGAAGTAGAACCTTGAAGCAGGGCTTCTAAAGCCAGACTATCTATGAACAATAACAAACATAAAATACTGTGGATAATGAAAATCTGAAATAAAAAAAACAGAATCTGTTGGAGAAGCTCAACAAGTCTGATAGATTCTGTGGACAGGGAAAGAGAGTTGACTTTTTAAGCCCAGTAAAACTTTTCAGAACTGCTTATTTCTGAAGATGAGTTGTTTTCCAGCACTTTGTTTTTACTATTTATGAACAATTTCAGGGAGATAAGCTAATTGCGTAAAGCCTTTATGATTTCATTGACATTTTACCATTCTCAAGCTTTGGTCATTCCTGACACCACAGTAAACTGAATGAGGATGATGGAAATGTCTTGAGACCATGTTGTGGAACACCAATTGTGAAGGAGAGGCAGCTTTTGCATTTCTTCCTTTAATCATCATATCTTGCAAAGATCATTTAACTCAATCTTAATTTAGCAGCAGAAAGTTGGAGATGGAACTCCAGGGGTTGAGTTTTCATGGACTTTGATGCTTCAAAGCAAGCTTAAAACAATGTTGCACCTTCAGTTCTGGCTTTTGGGCGATATATGAATAATGATCCAGCCTGCATTTTCTGGTGGTTCTGGGATATTAAGAACTCTACAGTATTATTTTAAGAACAGCGAGTTCTCCTTGTAACCTTTCTCAAATTTGCCAATCACCGCCATAAGAACAAATAAGTGAATCATTTTTATTATCGCTGTTTCAAGGCAGATTACTCTTTAAAAAATGGTTGCTACATTTGCAGACACAGCAACAGTCAATGCCTTTAAAAATATTTCACTGCTTTGAGACATACATAGCTATAAAAATGCAAGTTTTTATTTCTCTACATGTTGCCATCACTGAGATCATGAAATCAGCAGGTGCTGTTAATAGTCAGCATGGATTCACGTGCTATCATCTGGATACTCTGCGCTTCTTAATTGTAAGGGTACATTTTTGCATAGAAAAGTTTTCCAATATTGTCAGAAACAGAACAATTGCAATACCAATGTTATAAGTAGGAATGCAGGAAACTGAAGAAAATGGGACAGGATCGACATTCTTCAAGGGCGGGGGGCGGGGTGTGCAGTTCAGTGCTTTGATGCTGGGGATGTTGCTCTGGTCTATGACACTGGTGTTGGTGTATGCTTCTTCCCAGCACACAGCACATCACTAAATGCTACGATGTGAAAACAGTACAACAAACACATTCACAGTGATAAAAACATCAAATTAATTTTGATCCTGTGCATGGAAACCATACTGTTAGAACTCTGTCCAATGCTGCATAGGGATATATAGCATCAGTTGTGTTCTTGAATGACCCAGTTTGTAATTTTTTTTTTTACTCTTGTGGCAGTCAATTAAATGACAGTAGAAAGGTTAATCTCAGTACCTTTTGGGTAGGCATTCATCCCCTCAATGCCTCATGTGGGTAAATATGTGTGGATGGTGGTTTGAGAATAGATTTGAGCTGAGCTGTGAGATTTATTTAACCAAGTAGGCTTCTGACGTTCACTGTGTAGGCACATATACATAGAAGACTTACTAGTGAAAATATACCAGCACTCCCGCCTCATGAAACCATTTCCCACGAGCATGAAAGGATAGAGCATGGGATAGAACAGACAAAAATACTGACATGATTCCAATTCATCAGTCTGTTCAAAGTCACAGGTATTGCATGGCTCAAAAGATGTTCGGAACTGGATTGAAACAGTTTGAAACGGATTTCACATAGACCCTCAAACAAAAGAGAGAGAGAAGGTTTTTCACCTGAGGAGAGTGGAACAGAGACACAACAGGTTCCCCTGCCATTGACCATCTCCTCATTACCAATTCCTATGCATATAGCTCCAGTTAGACCAGGCTATTTACTATTTCCTATTTGTCTTCTTGAAGAGTTTCCAATTTTGATCACCCCCCCCCCCCCCACCCCCCAATCAAAAGACATTCTATCCAGCTCTGTAATGTTGTTCATGCCTCAAACCACTTACTGTTGAATCACTAAGTTATGCCTTTGTTACTTCCGGGCTTGATATTTCAAAAGGTCCTTTGGCGGTTTCCCATTCTCCAACTACTAGAAACATCATTTCAATCAGAACTGTGCTAAGCATCTACTCTCCTGCAACAAAGGGGGTGGTTCGCTTGGATGGCTGGTTTGCAGCACAGAGTCATACCATTGGCATGGGTTCAATTCCTGCGCTGAGGTTGATGTGGGGGCATTCTCCTTCTCAATCTCTCCCCTTGCCTGCAGCATTGTGACCCTCAGGTTAAACCACCACTGGTCAGTTCCCTCTGACAGGACAGCCCTGTGGTCTGGTAAGACAATGGAGACTTTGCCTGCTTGCAATATGTCCCTCCCTTGCCTATCAATCCTATGTTCCCTGACCTACAATGATCCCTGGTCCCCTAAACCTTTACTTGAAAATATTCCTGTTGATGTTTAAATCCCTTCCTTGTCACCTGCCCTCATAACCTTCTTTAGCCCAACAACCTGCTGAAGACTTGACCTCCTCCAATTCTGTTTTTTTGTACACAGTCCAATTCCTTTGCCTGGTTGGTAGCTGTGCTTTCAGCTACCTTCACGCTGAGATCTGGAAATTTCTCCCTTGTTTTTCCACATCCCAGTTCTTCTCTAACAACCTTTTAAAAACCCATCCCTTCTACTAATCTTTTTGTGATTGTTCTGAAGTGTTTCCTTTATTTGGCTCCATGTTATGTTATTTTTAGTCAATTTGCCTTGGGATGTTTTGTTACATTAAAGGTGCTATATAAACTCTGGCTGTTCTTGTTGATGCTGATGTTAAGACGGTAGCTTAGACATTTTGTTTCGATGCTAGCTGAGTGCTGAAGCAGTACAACCTGGGTGGTCCACCACTGAACGTGGGAAGACAGTGTTGCCTTATTGGAGGTCTGCCCATTTTCAGCCACTGCAGTTTCTAGGTGTTGAGTGGCCATGGTAATGGAAGTGCCAATCTCAAATCAGCAGCTGCTTCATTTAATTGTTCACTGCAGGATCTGATGGGTCTACATGCCATTTACTGCTGTGTGGACGTGCAAAGCATAAACGTTAAAACGGCCTGAAATGAAATGGGTGTTAAGTGTTGCTAGGGAACCAGTGACAGTAAAAGTGATTTAAATGGTTCCGATTGGAACTAGAAGCTTTCATGGTTCAACCATGTTTCGAATCTTGTTGAGAACAGATGCACTTTATATTCTTGCATTCTTTTTAAAGCAACTTTTCAAGCCAGCCTTGGAAAAGGCCGTTAAGTGCTTTCAGAATCTTTGCCCCTCCAATTGCCTTCCTTTTGCATTTCATTCACATACAATTATTTCCTCCCAGCATTAGATGCCTCATGGAATCTACAAATGAAGCAATGCTAGTGAATTTGCTTCAGAAAATTTGGTGCAAAGCTTCCAAATGAAACAGTCTAAAAGTTGCTGATAACCAGCCTCAACAGTAAAATTGAGGGCTTGGACTATTTGCCTTTTTGCTCTTTTTTCAGCACAGTTCATCCAAATTAACCATAGCAGCACACAAAAAAGATAAAGGAAGTTGATGACACTTCTGGTTGGACTCACATCTGCAGC
Source organism: Chiloscyllium plagiosum (assembly GCF_037043375.1). NCBI lineage: Eukaryota > Metazoa > Chordata > Chondrichthyes > Orectolobiformes > Hemiscylliidae > Chiloscyllium > Chiloscyllium plagiosum. The sequence goes on along the minus strand of NW_028270161.1, from coordinate 9,070,080 downwards.
CCTCTGTCAACATGAACTTGTTGAAAACTTTGTGGCATACGTCCTTACCTATGCTAAGTTCCACTCAGTCATCATTAACACGCTTGCTAGCCCCTACAACGGTTCATGTTCAAGCAATGCTTAATGTTAAAATTGTCACTCCGATTTCAAAGTTTGGTCTCATTCCTCCTTGTCTGTGTAACCTTTTCCAGCCCACAATCTTCTGAGGTATTCACGCTCCTTTGATTCTGGCGCAAGAGCATCCCAAATTTTATTCACTTTGCCATTGGTGGTTGCACCTTCAGCGGCTGTTCTTGAATTCCCCTCATAAACTTCGCTGAGTCTCTAGTTGTCTCTCCTCCTTCAAGATGCTGCCTCAAATCCACCTCACTTTGACTAAGCTTTTGATCATCTGCTCTAACATCATTTCTAAATCAAAGTTAATGTTTTGGGTCCAGTGGCCATTCCTCAGAATCTTGCTGAGCTTTTCCAGCAATGTCTGTTTTTGTTTCTTTACCTGATGAATATGGCAGAGCCAGTGTAAACACTTTTAGCACAGAACTGAGTGGATATTGATGGAATTAGTGCATTCCAGGACGTATAATATGATGCCCAGAACTGTACACAATACTCCAGCTGAGGTCTAACAAGTGTATTAGACAAGTTCAACATCAACTCCTTTCTCTTGCACTTTATAAACTGCAATACTGATGAGGAATGCTTTTCGCTTTATTTTAAAGTTATTTGTTTGATTTTTTTTCCCCCTTGGAAGACCCTGGTGTACTTCAACTGAAGTTTTTCAGCTTTGACAGAAATATTTCCACATACAATCTGAAAAGTTGATGGCCTGCCACAAACCATCATATTCCTTATTAATCAGTACAAATAGTCAAAGCAGCACCGTTTTTTAAAAAAAATGTAATTTATTCTCTTAATAAACTGTAGCAATCCATTATTTTGGTTATAATCACCATGCCACTGTTTGTTAAAGCAATGAGAGTTCTGAGCAGAGAAGATAAAATATATTACAAGCTTAACTATAAGGATGACAAGTCCATATAGAATGCAAAAAATGATTGTGATATATAATACAAACTTTCATTTTAAAAGTATACAATTAATTACACAAAAAGGCTAACAATGGGTTTAATTCTCTAGCCTTTTCTTGGAAATAGGTGGGATCTATAAGCAATTTTACATTTTCTGCATTGTATAAAGATAGTAAATCACGTCTCTCACTGCATTGGATTTTTTTGTTTTTGTACAGTTCACTACCATTGTGGCCCATTCAAAAACTGAAAGTAAAAAGGAAAAATCTATAAAAAAGAGGAACGTAGTTTGAAAGGCCTCTTAATGTGCTCGCGATTTCTTTCTCTTATGTTTCTTCTCCTTCTTCTTATTGATGCACTTTGGGCAAAACCATTGGACTTCATCTGGTGGTGCAGCAGAAATCCCAACACAAGGCCTGATAAAGTAAATATCCGGTGAGCTAAAGTTTCAAGAACTGAAAAATTCATGCTCATTTTTTTAGAAAGCACCAGCTGATCAACAAATGTAAATATTAGGCGTATTGAAGAGTACGGCAGAAATTAACTTTACTGTAGATCATTGTAATTCTCCTGAGGTACGGGTCAGAGTTTGCTGCGCGAGAGCATTGAAAATTATCTTCTGTTGGGAAGATACCGCCTAACGCCCTTCCATTCAAAAATATTTGTCACAAAATTGCTCAAAGCACAAGCTAAAAATGGCATAGCAAGGGAAGCACCTGTGATACGCGAATAGATCAATCAGCAGAATATCATCCTCAACTAAACAGATTTAAAGATTGTGAAATAAACTGTGAAAGGTACGCAAAGCAGGGTGAATTAAAATGGTTGAATCCGGAGTCAAATTAGTAAGCAAAACAGAGATAAAGGCAAAATGCTAGATTGAGAGAGGGGACACAGAAAACCAAAATTTTAAGTTTGACGTTTGTAGAAGTTAAGAATTTAAACCCTGAAAGAATGAGACTCCACATTTGTAATACTTATTTTTCAGTGTCACAGGAACTGACTATAAATCACTAATGTTTAACTGACAAAATGGTCATGTTAAGAGTTAACTTGCTGCACTAACTTTATTGAGCATATATAGACAAATAAAACATGTCTTTAAGAAAAAGGGATGCTCGGGTTAAAATGCTAATTTTGCAAAGCTAACTATGGAGCCATGCAATAGTGACAGTAACTTTGGGAGATTCACATTTAACCACAGATCCATTTGCCTGAAGTTGTTGAGACATATACCTACACAAACAGTGATGTGCAAGTGCTTGTGTTGGACTGGGGTGGACAAAGTCAGAAGTCATACAACATCAGGTTATAGTCCAACAGGTTTATTTGAAATCATCAGCTTTAGGAGTGATCACCTGATGAAGGAGCAGTGCTCAGAAAGCTGATTTCAAATAAACCTGCTGGATTATAACCTGGTGTCAACTTCTGACTATATATATAAAACAGTGTGTCATTTGCCTTATGTATACTTTCACTTGTGATAGGAAATTATGATTCAACAAATTGAAAGTAAATTGATGAAATTTGCAGCAGCTATAAAATCTTAAAATGTGTTGCATTTAAATGGTTGAACACCTGAGGCATTGCACAAGCAAGAAATGTGAAACTAACCCCAGAGGCAGGTCATGCCTCTGGCCTTTAATATGAAGTGATGGATTGTGGTCCCATTTAAACTCAAATGTTATGTGCCTTCCCAAAATTGTGCTTCATTAAGGTTAGGATTAGATTACTTACAGTGTGGAAACAGGCCCTTCGGCCCAACAAGTCCACACCAACCTGCCGAAGCGTAACCCACCCAGACACATTCCCCTACACTTACCACTTCACCTAACACTATGGGCAATTTAGCATGGCCAATTCACCTAACCTGCACATTTTTGGACTGTGGGAGGAAACCCACGCAGACACGGGGAGAATGTGCAAACTCCACACAGTCAGTTGCCTGAGGTGGGAATTGAACCCAGGTCTCTGGCGCTGTGAGGCAGCAGTGCTAACCACTGTGCCACCGTGCTGCCCAGGTTGTATATTAATATATCCTAAAAGTCACAAAAAATCCTTCACTTGGGAAAGTCAAAAGGAATATTTATAAATGATGATAAAAGTAATGCAGAGAAATAAAGTGAAATCATATTTTAAGAGATTTATGAAAAATGTTGTCAAAGGAAGATTGGGGATCATCAGAAGATTGTTAATACAAATGCAACCACTATAATACTTTGTGAGCATTTTGAAATTTTTTTTGGGATGCATTTACATTGTCCTAATCCTTTCCTGCCTTTTAATTCATATCGTGCTTCCTCCAAGTCTGCACTGGTGGAGAGAGCAGGCAATTTTTCCCTGGATCTTTCTAAGGGACTTCTGGACGTGATCATCAGAAGGTTCACAATAATAAGTGTTGTGCAACTTGGTTTCAAGATTCTTTCTGTCTATACATCTTTGATTTTCACAGGTGGAGAAACAGTTGCCTTCCCCACAACACGATGCACAGTGCAAACTGTAAACACAAACTGCTATCCAAATAATGTAAGGGGAGTACATCAGTGCTCTGATGTAATTGGTCAGTCATTGCCATATTTTAAAAATGCACTGAAAACAAACATAAGGAGGACTGTTGCTTCAACTTTGACATGCCTCACTCTTAAAGATTATAGATTTACTGTAATTATTCAGTATAAATACACACTGTCTTATGCTGCTTGTGTTTCTCTTTCAATGGAGCACAGTGGGTTTACAGTCACCATTCATTATTTCAACTGTTTCACAGATATTCAAGAAATTCAAGGTAAAAGATCCCTTACCAATGGTACCAGTCATCACAGTCATCACAGCCAATCATTGGGCTGCCATCATCTGGCTTGTTGCAACCAGGACAGATCCAAATTTGATTTCCCCATTCATCCCGGATCTGAGAGGGGCAGGGAAGAAGCAAAGACAACATTGTTTTGAGATAATTGTCTAACAATTAAAATAGATAATTTTGGTATCAAATTTGCCATTCACACCTTGCACATAGTAAGTACAATCTTTGATCCCAGTTTCACAGAGTTTCAAAAAAAAAGATACTACATAATTGGGAGGTACTCCATAAGGGAATTTGATGTGTACATGAAAACATAAGTCCGTTTAATAAAGAAATAAATATTTCCTAAACTAAACTCATATTAGGAATGAACGGTGAAAGAAAAACTTCCAAAGTTCCTGTGCATGTTCACTATCAGCGTACGTCTGATAGGAGCTAAACAGAATGATGACTTGAGAAACATTATCAGCAGCAGTCAATATGAATAGGGGGGATGCCCAAATACAAATGGGAATGCCATTTTTAGAATATTGCATACAATTCTGGTCACTCTGTAATAACGATGCTGTTAAACTGGAAAGGATGCAGAAAACATTTACAACACTGTTGCCAGGACTTGAGGGTTTGAGTTAAAAAGAAAGGCTGGATAGGCTGGGATTTGTTTTACCTGGAGGCTGAGGAGTGACCTTATAGAGGTTTATAAAATCATGAGGAGCATAGATAAGGTGAATAAGCCAAGGTCTTAAGGTGAGAGGGGAAAGATTTAAAATGGATCTGAGGGGAAATATTTTCACAGAGGTTCGTGCATGCATGGAACGAGTTGCCAGAGGAAGTGGTAGTGGCGACTACAATTATAACATTTAAAAGACATTTTGATGGGGACATGAATAGGAAAGGTTTAGAAGGATAATGGGCAATTGCAGGAAAATGGGTCTAATTCAATTTAGGATACCTGGTCAGCATGGATCATTTGGACAAAAGAGTCTGTTCCATGCTGTATAACTCTATGACTTTGTAATTCAGCGCTATCAACTGAAGAGGTCAAAAAAGCTTGGGCTGGGAATAGCTAAGCAAACGGAATTCATTCAGGTAGCTCAAAATTTAAATGTGAGTTCACTGGTATTGCAGAGCCCTAGGCAACCAAATGAATTACTGTTAGGCTATTAAATTAACGACAACTGCAGCATTTTAGTGTCCTTCCATCTACTCAAGCAGTGCAGCATCCCTTAGAGATGAAATCTACCTATGGAAATAGTGGAGAGAAATTTATTACCTGGAGCTCATGGAACAAAGATACCGAGTCTCCTCTGCTGCTCTGATACAAGTATGACACCTGCACATTGGCTTACATAACTGCAATAATTCTTCCTAAGTGTTGCAATTTCAGTTAGGTTGGGTGCTAGCTTCTTGCTAACGTGGATTCTTCTGATATGTCTCATGTCCTATCTGAAGCCAATGAGCATGAATCGCCACAGTGACATTAATACAATTTCTCTCGTGTTATCATTATGTGCTTTCATAACTTTTTATGACTGCTGCACTTTCTACTTTTGTAACTGCAACTGGAATAAATTTACTAAAAATGTACATATACTACCTGTTGGAAAATAGGATTATTATTTCCAATGCAACACACCCTGAAGAAAAAAAATTGGCATACAAAATAATGGGCTTATATGCAGGTAATTTTCTCCCTCCTCTTTTAAAAGCATTGATTCAGAGTAAAGGGATCCCTGTTCAGATTTTAAACCTTGATCGCTTATTCCAATGAAAGCATGTTAACTGACAGGACCTAGTCTCCACCTCTTCATGCAGATATTTTAAAAATGCTGCATGGGGAATCCAAACGCAGCAAGCTCTAGACATTCCTTTTTGGCTGTTTAAATTAACTAAACTCACTTTAAAAACAGGCAGAATTAAAATTCAGGCTGCTTGAAAGTAAGTGGAAGGCGTGCAGTGACCAAAAGTCTTGCGTGAATTTGCCAAGTGAAGTGTCATATACTTAGTCCAATGGTTTGTACTCATCCAGCAGGAATGGACTGAATTCTGATGAATTATCAAGTGAAAGAATCTTGTGTTACACTGAAGCATAGAAGATAGTAGCAGGAGGCCATTTAGTCCTTCAAGCCTGTTCTGCCATTCAATATGATCATGGCTGATCATCCAACTCATGTTTCAGTTTCCCCTTTAGCTCCAAGAACTATATCTAACTAATTTGTGAAAGCATTCAATGTTTTGGTCACAACTGCTTTTTATGGTAGACAGGCAGGAGGCTGAAAGAACAAAGCCAGGCAAGCATCAGGTGGTGGAGAAGTTGACTTTTTGGATGTAACCCTCCTTCGCTACCTTGTGCTGCCTGGCTTGCTGTGTTCTTCCAGCCTCCTGCCTGTCTACTTTGGATTCCAGCATCTGCAGTTTTTTTTTGTCTCAACTGTTTTCAATGGCAGCGAATTCTACTGGCTCACCAATCTCTGGGCAAAGAAATTTCTCCTCATTTCAGTCCAAATGGCCCAACCCAAAGCTTTAGACTGTGTCCCCTAATTCTGGACTCCCTGGTCATCAGGAAAATCCTTCCTCCATTTACCCTGACTAGACATGTTAGAATTTTATAAATTTTAGTAAGATTCCCCTCATTCTTTTAAACACCAGTGAATCGAGTCCAAAACCGATCCAGTCTGCCTTCACATGTCAGTTTCATTATCACAGAAATGAGTCTGCTAACCCTTTGTTGTACTTCCTCCATAGAAAAACATCTTTCCTCAGATAAGAAGACTGAAACTGCACACAAAACTCAAACTGTAGTCTCATCAAGGCCCTATACAATTGCAGCTGAAAATGTGTTGCTGGAAAAGCGCAGCAGGTCAGGCAGCATCCAAGGAGCAGGAGAATCGACATTTCGGGCATGAGCTCTTCTTCAGGAAAGGCTCATGCCCGAAACGTTGATTCTCCTGCTCCTTGGATGCTGCCTGACCTGCTGCGCTTTTCCAGCAACACATTTTCAGCTCTGATCTCCAGCATCTGCAGCCCTCACTTTCTCCTATACAACTGCAGCTAGACATACCTGTACACAAATCCACTGATGGCCAACAAAACATTTGCTTTCTTCACTGCCTGCTGCACCGACATGCTTACCTTCAGTGACTGGTGTGCAAGGATACCCAGGTCACGTTGCATCTTCCCCTTTCTCAATCTATGCCATTCAGATAATCAATTGCCTTCCTGTTATCCAAGGAGGACAGCCTCATATTTATGTACATTATACTGCATCTAACATGCATTTGCCAACTTACTCAACTTGTCCAAATCACACTGAAGCACCTCTGCATCCTCCTAACTGATCACCTTCCCATCCAGCTTTTGTGCCATCTGAAAGTTTGGAAACATTACATTTCGTTCCCTCAGCTAAATCATTAATTATATATTGTGAATAGCTGAGGTCCAGGCACTGATCCCTGCTATACCCTAATAGTCACTGCCTGCTTCTTGTAAAAATCTAGTGTTTAATGCATTTTATTTTTTTTTTCTATACTGTTAAACAATGATCAATACAAAATGATTTCACATAATACAGTAGAGTGCTTGCATGCAACAGATGAGCAAGTGACTCCAGGCTCAGTTTGTGAAATATTGAGATATGGTCAGAGAACACAGCATTTACATTAGTGTTTCATTGAGACATTTTCTTTGCTCACCCCCGCCATGCCACTGTTTACACACACTCCAAGAACACATGGCTGCTAAAAGTGTTCAGAGACATGCTTTTACAGGCCAACTCAATAAGTTTACACTATGTATGTCACAGAGCTTAATGCTAGATATGATAACTTCAGAATATATTTTACAGAGGAAATAAGGTTTCAAATAAGAAAATGGTGGTTAAATAGACACAGTTCTTAAAATTGGTCTTTTGAGTTTGTTATTTCATTACTAACCAGCTGTAAACCATGATGCATTTCGCGTTGTTTCATACATTACACCCACCACTAACGTAAGTACTTTGAGAAGCAGGAAACATGTATATAAAAGATAAAGTACAAACGCACAAGCATCGTTTACACTTTGCCGAGAAATGCATATACTTGTGGTTCTTACATCGCATAATCAAAGCACTGAACAAGCTTACTTAGCAGATTTAATATGGGAGGCAGGTGAACAGTGTAGGAGGGTGTAACCATTTCCTTCCCTGGTTCTACATACACAATGATAGACTCTCTTGTGCAAGACATCAAAATTTACTGCAGAAAACAAATTCATGAGTTAACATATTAATTCTCTATAGAATCAACTGAGGCATTCAAGAATGCAAAATGATGGATGGGTGTCTAAGGGCTGATCTCATTAATTTACTCAATTTGTATCAAACATTTTGTTGTGGAAAAGAGGGCCAGACCTTGTACAAAGACAAAGGACACCAGCAGTTGGACTGTAATTGGGTACCACAACTTTACAGAGAAAGAGTCAGCTAGGAACAGCTAAAATACATAAAGAAAAGAAGAAACGTGCAACACAGTTCTGAACAAAGAATTAAGTTACTTAAGGCCCAGGCACCATCACATATGGCAACTCTAAAGGGCAAGGGAGAAAATATCTCATTCCTTAAAAAAGCTCTCAATTAATCATTGTGTCTTTCTAATGACCTCATCTTTCCCTTTTTTTCTAAAGTGCCTCACCATGAATTGTCACACATCCCTGCACCAACCTTACTTCTTTCACCATTCTTTTTTGAAACCATTTAATACGCTTCTACCTTGCCTGAAGCACTGAACATGCCCTTGTCAAAGTCACCAATAACATCTGTTGGTGATTGTTTTTATACTATCCTCCCATACTACTTCTACTGCTCTATTGTGTTTGCCACAGTTAGTTATTTTCTCTTAGTTGGTAACCTATATGGCATTGCCCTTCCATGACTCCTTACCAACGTATCCCAGGATATCATCTTACCTTCCTGACTCTATATTGTCAGTGCTGCACCTTTTGATTTGTTTCTTTCTTCCCCTGTGTTCTGCTTCTGAATCATACACATGTCACATGTCCTAACGATTCTATTCTTGACCACTTCATCATTATTTATTGAGCAGACATCAAGACCTCGTTGAACAAGAGGTTCTGCCAATTCAACTTCTGCAAAATCAGAAGTCATTATGTTTTGCTCTAAGCCAGAACTCTCGACCTTAGAAACAAAATTCCTCTCAAACTTTGACAGTTCCTACACAGTAAGTCAGGAGCTGCAACACATCATAGTCCCATTCAGCTATGTGTGGAAACTTTAAACCTCCACATCCTTGCCTCTGCCAAGTCTCTTAGGTTGAGTGCCACAGAATCTTTAACTCCATCTCATTCTTTCATTAATTTATTTGTCACCTTGATTCCGCTGTTCCAATAATCCTCTTCCTGGATCCTACAACTTCAGAGCTGTACAAATTGCAACTTGTCAAAATGGCCACAGTCTGCCTTTCCTCTTACACTAATTCCCACTCCCTAATATATTTGTGCTTGCCCTTCTTCAGCGGCTACATTCCAGTTTCAAAAGTCTAATATTCATTGTTCAAATCACAGATACCTTTTCTCTTCCCTACCTCAGCTACTTTATTTCGCCATATCTTTCCAGTATCTATCCTTCTTTGCATTTCTCTTCCTTGTTTTCCTATCTTGGTCAATATTCTAGAACATTCAACCTAAGCCTTTCTGTCATTTATTACTTTCTCCTCCTTCAAAGCACTCCTCAAATCTTTTCCCTTCATTCCTTGGTGTAAAAAAGTTCTTTGAAAATTTTTATATCAAAATCTTTATGCAAATTATGTTTTTGATTGTGCAAATATTGTTTGTAATTATAGAAAAGGTTGGTTAAATTTATTTCAGTCTCAGCACAGTATACTTAATTTCAACTTAATTCAATCATATTCTAGAAGACTAATTAAGTAACCATGTGGATATATTATTTATGGATGAAAAATTTAAGATTGCAATCAGGACTAAAGACTGAACAAGTTCTTTTTAAGAGATCACAATGTTTAAGATAGTTTCATTTGATGGCAGAGAAAGAAAACCTTTTGAATTCTTCCAGATTTTCTGCAGTAAAGCCATAGGTCACATTCAAATAAATAGCAAATCTCCTCTCAAGGCTTAGTTGATTACTTAATTGCTCCGCATGAAACAAAATCATTCAGGCTAGACTGATGCCCAGACTGTTATGCTTTGTCGACTTTAGCAGGGACAAAGGTACAGGTGCTTCAGCTGGCTTCAGACAAGAGCAGGGTAAGACTTTTCAGGATTCCTGCTCTGGACTGAAACAGAATTTTAATGGTGAAACATAGTGTTGGTGAGCACAGGATGGAGCTCAGTTGCAGTGCGTTCCATCGTAAATACTCTGCTACAGTCACACATGAGAAATGACAAGGTATTAAGGAGCCCCATGAAATTGTACCACAGAACAGGATGTGAGATGATGAGAAGTGAAAATAAGCTCTTTAATGCAATCTTTTTCTTCAAGGAACTTGAAAGTTAACATAATGTTGCAGAACAAGGACAATTTTAATCTATACAGACCTGAAAAGAAACTGTGGTTCCAATGCAATAAGTTGTTTTGTCTGTAATTCCTTTACTTTGATAGTTTAAGATTTTGTCAACTTGAGAATACTTATAAAAAGTAGATATTTTGAAAAATGTGAATTTAATTTCTGAAATGCTACTCACCACGTAAGTACTGACAGTCTCTGTAACTACACTTCTGACTGGTGTCTTTGAGGCTCCTGCTCCAGAGCCTGAAACTGCAGGAGATATAACAGGAAGAGTAGGAGCTGGTGATGGAACTGCTGTGGGTACAGGAAGAGACGTTGGTGTAACTGGTGGGGCTATATGAATTGGAGTTGGCGCTGGAGATGGTGGTGGTGGAGTCTTTGGGTGCCCCGCAGGAGGCGATGGCTTTGCCTCTGTGACTGGGACTACCTTGCTGATGACACTGCAAGAGCAAATAAAAAAGACAAGTTATTGCATCATAGCCACCAAATGCTTATTTCACTGTGAATTAGTTATAAGGAGATGGTTGGTCACACTTCTCATTAATTCTCATACTTGGAAAAGACATTCAATTAAGCTGCTAAAATTCAGTTTGATGTCACTAATGCAAATCATGTAGAGAAAATTATTTAGTTTGGACCAGGCTGAAGTCTTGAGCGGTCCTGTGAAAATATTTTCAATTACTCCCCTTGAATGTGGCACTGAACCAAACAAACCAGAAAAGCTCCGAATTCAATACTGGTGCTGCGTTGAACCAGCTAATATCAATCAGAAGCAGGAACGGAAACATAAGTGGACAGGGTTAAGCTTTGGCCAAGGACGGAAGAAAAATATAGCTGTATTTCTCATCAAACCGCTATCCCATGACAGTTGCTGGAAGTTGTTGGTGTCTGCACAAGATTGTCTCAGGTCGTAGTTTCCCCTTTCTACGACCTTTACCACCCTCCTTCAGATTTTCTGGAAAAGGTATTCTGTTATTAATATCCAAATGGGGGAGACATAGCGCATCCAAACATTAATCTTTAGGACAGGAGGAAGAACAGGGGAGACAGTACAAAGACATTTATGCTGAATTTTAATATGAATGAGAATAATATTGCTATTACTAATACTCACTACAGATAACTTCTTGGATTCCTTACAAGTTAGCAACTAGGAATAAGATAAATTTAAAAGGAAAGTCTATTTAGTTATATATGCAAATAAGAATAATTAAATGGCCAAACTTTAAACAGTCCAACCCAGGAAACCTGTATTTCTCTTTGATCGAGCAGAATATTAATTATGCAAACATTTATCTTTTAAAAATGATGAACATGCTCAAGAATTTGTTTTTGCACTTCAAATTAAAAGCTATGTTTAAAGCTAAAACAAACCTAACCAGTCAAAGTTGCATATGCATTCCACAAACTGCATATCATTGAGATTTTACACCTTGTTGAATATCTATTTTTTAAAAGAATTATTTGGATAAAGTACTCCAGTAATTTTAAATTCTAATGTCTTGAGTTGCATTAGGGTTAAATCCCATTAATACTGGGCCATTACCAATCTTCATTATTTTCCACGGAACCATGACAGAGTTTATCCTTAACTCCTCCATTGTCATGGACAAATTACTGCCCTAGATGCCAGAAGTGTGTGGGTATGACTATACTTGAAGGTGGTTTCTGACTCAAAAATTAATTGGGTCACACTGCCCAAATCAATACAATTAAGCCATGTTTCCATCCAATAATAATTCTGAATAGTTGAAATAAGGAAAGCGATAGAAAAGACCTCTGCAAAATCTTTGAAACACCGTAACTGTTTCACATATTTAAGTTGCCACTGACTGTTGTTACAGTGACAGAAGAAAGCATGTATTTAGATGTGCACTTGCAATGCCAAAGCATACAATGTAATGGGACAAGAGCTGGAAAATGAGATTAGAACAGTTAGGTGCTTATTTTTGACTGGCACAAACTTGATGGACCGAAGAGCCCTTTTCTGTGCTGTAGGCTTTGAATGGCTCTATGACTATGTCTCTAAAACAGTGAAAATTTGCAAACTTCAAACATGGAAGAAAATAAACAGAAATGTAAAATTAAAACTAACAAAAAAGAGATCAAGTAAGAGAACAGGAGATCTGATAGTACCAAAAGTACTGAAGGATGCCTTTTGAGCCATTTGCAAATTTTTACCACTCAGGTTATGTATAGTCCGTATCTTAATTGCAGCTACCAGATGTGGTTCCATGCCTCTTAATAGATAGCAAGAAATTAGCTAATTTAAATGTTGTTAATTTACAATATCATGGTATCATTACTGGCTAGGTGAGAAGGCAGGCCACAAGATCAACCTCAGATGATGCAAGAATTGTTGGCATTATTCTGCACCGCACTCTGGATGATGAACCTATTGAGCCAACTAACTCAGCCCTTAAATAGAAGTTAATAAATTGAGAATGTATTTTATTTTCCTATTTTTGACAAAGCCTACAAGGTAAAGCAAATGATGACTGACGGACTTGAAAGGTAGTGTGCGTGTATGAGATAAAATCTATCATACTATTTTAGTTTGCAGTAGGTACTTGAGTGATTAGCTAGAGCAGTCCCAATGTGCAGTTTAAGAATAGATCTTTAACATTAAAAATGAGAAACCTTTCAAGGTCAATCATACACAATCAAGAATCTAAGTGAAAGGAATGAAAGATAATGAATATTTTTTATATTTGATTAAGAATAGCTAATTACAAGTTTTCATAATTCTTTCTCAATGCAATATTTTCAGATGAAATTCTGTGGTGTGCCATTCATTTTCTTGTACAATGCTCTTGAATTTTATTCTATGCACCACACATTGGCAAACTATCTGCACCAGGCACAAGAATGTCTCCAGGGAGACATCCGTATGAAAGGCCATGTCAAGCACCACTTAAGTACTATCAAAAATTATTTGAAGTAATTAAGCAAAGGAGTTTAAGAAGCTACATTTGTTTTGCACATAGGAATTCATACAGTTTCCACCTACGTACTAAATATCGCTTATGTAAGTTGGAAAATTAACCATTTCTTCTAGCTCTCGGTGCCAAGAAATTCTTGCCTGCATCAACCAAACCTGCGAAAATATAACTCCATGATGAAAGAAAACATACTATTGGTCTAGCTTCAGCGCTCTTACACTTGGTACATATGTTTCTGTTTGTAAATCTTGTTGCAATCTGCTGCAGTTAAGCAAAATGATTGTCATTATATGTTCATCATGCAACTTGCATATAAAATGCGCACAAATATTTTATGCTGTTAAAGATGCTATATAAATGCAAGTTGCTACCAAACCACTGCCATTTTGCCAAATGAAATGTGACCAGCAATTTACAGTGTAGTTGAAACAACATAATGTCTATGACTGACTAACCTTGAAGGCTAAATTACACCTAAACATAGCAATTATTAAAGAAGGCAGCAAACAACGTGACCTTTCCATAACATAATGTTCTGACTTTGGAAATAGGCACACAGGAAACTAAAGAGAAAAACAAAATTGATGTGGGTGGAATTAGATAGCGACAGTCAGATTTTCACAGGTATTGGAAAGAGTGCTTGAGGTTAGGTTTTATAATCTTGCAGCATTTAATCCTTAACTATTTCACCTTAAACTGAAAATAATGTTGTGTATTGATTTATTAATATTCAAGCTACGTCCTCATATTTAAGATGGGATAGTCAAGGTAGATGTAGAGGCAAAAAGTGTATTAAAATAAAATTCACAAATATCATTGTAGTTGTTGCTTATTTGTTAAGATTTATTATTTTCACAAACAAATATTTGGTTGTAGCTGGATGAAGTTCAGGACGCCTGGAAAAATTTTAAAAAGGTGAGTGAATAAAAGTCTGGAGCCCCAATTCCTTTATTTGTGGCTACAGTTAATCAGAATGTCGGGAAAGCACAATGCAGAAGCTGGGTGCATGTCAAGTGTTTCTCTAGAGATACAGAAGGATGAATAAGTTTCAGAATCATCTCTGAGAATACAAATGGCGAGTTACCCAATCCTTGCTTGAATTGGGAAACTGTGCAACATTTGGAAAACATATACAGGGAAAGAAAATGGGAAGGGAAAACAAAAGGGCAGCAATGGCTATTGCATATTAAGTTATGGAACTTTACAGCATAGCTTGTACTTGCTGAGTGGCAAATATTTATCCCCCAATTTGTAGTCTGGAATACATACTTTTACTTCTAACCACTATACAGGTATATCACTTTCCGGGAGTGAATTATTTTCTATTTTCTTTTTCAGGAGTGAGAGATTTTAGTTATGGGGATAGATTAGAGAAGTTGAGGTTGTTCTCCTTCAAGACAAAGTGAGAAAGTTGAGAGGATAGATAGAAACATTCAAACTATGAGGGGTTCAGACAGAAAGTAACTACTCCCATTCGTGGAAGAGCAAAGAGAGGAGATTGATTTATGATATACGACAAAACAATCAAAGGCAACACGATGAAAACCTTCTCTTTCCAGGATTTGGAGGTGCCGGTGTTCCCCAACTATTTGCTCTACTCAGTGAACAGTTAGGATTTGGAGCACATGACCTCAGAGGGTAGTGCAGGTAAATTCAACCATGACTTTGAAAAGGGTTTGGATAATTATTAGAAGAGAAACAACTTGTAGGGTTACGGAGAAAAGGCAAGAGAGTGAGACATAGTTGCATGGACATTATAGGCTGAATGGCACTATCAGTATCGCCAGGGCCAACATGGTGGCTCAGTGGTTAGCACTGTTGCCTCACGGTGCCAGGGACCTGGGTTTGATTCAACTCTCAGGCGACTGTCTGTGTGGAGTCTGCATGTTCTCCCCGTGTCTGTGTGGAGTCTGCATGTTCTCCCCGTGTCTGCGTGGGTTTCCACCAGGTGCTCCGGTTTCTTCCCACAGTTCAAGGGTGAATTGGCCATGCTAATTTACCTGTAGTGTTCAGAGATGTGTAGGTTAGGTGGGTTAGCCATAGGAAATGCAGGGTTACAGGAATGGGTCTGGGTGGGTTGTGCTTTGGAGGGTCGGCGTGGACTTGTTGGGCCAAATGTCCTGTTTCCACACTGTCGGGATTCTATAAAAAAAACCATAACCATTCAATGACAAAGATTTGCTTTTTCTGCTTCCTTTACTCCTCTCCTGCACAAATTCACCTCTCTCCTTGATATGTTCGATTCTTATTTTCACTCTCTTTAGTTTTTAATCTTCCAAGACCAGTCTCTGTCACTTTATGAAGCTTACAAGTTCTAACAGTGTAACTTATATTTGCATAATGATTTATTATTAAAGCCAAGTGATGAATTAGAGCATTATTGACACTGACTCAATAGCATGCAATGCCACAATTCCTAAATTGCTGATTTTTGAAGTAAAAATAAGCAAGGTATGTTTTAGAACAAAAATAAAGATAAATCTAATGATGGACAGCAGACAGTATAATTTACTGTAACTCAATATAACTCACTCAAGAACTGGGTGTTTTTCCTTCCCTCAACATAATTTCTGAAATTTAGCTCAATCTGATGGAATAAGAATCTTCTGCTTTTTGGGTATAAGGAACCTATGTAACATGAGTTCTGATGGCACAATTCAATTCAAAGCAACTTTTTATTCAGCACTAACCTGGCATTTCATTCAAGAGGGATACAAGTTGACTGCTGTGAAATCTGGAATATTATTACACTGGTCATTAGTCGGGAAATGACGATTTGTTACGTTGGTACAGTAAAAGGAACTCTATGACATTGCATTAAGTAATATTGTAGGGTAATGTGGATGGAAGTATGATTTGCAATTTGTATTGATTCGAGGATGATCCATTCACTACACTCACACATCGTGAATGAGAGCAAAATTCACAAGGAATTGAAAAAAACTGTGAAGCTGATTAAATAAACAAAAGATTAAAACTAATCCAATACAATGCTCTTTGGTTGCAAACTCTAGTTGTCAAGGATGTAATGGTTCTTGCACTGTTTAACAATTAATAACCATTAACTTGAACTAATCATGAACTCAAAATATCGTATGGGAAGGGGGGGGGGGGGTGCGGCGGAATCATTCCCTCTAATAACCATTTGCCAGACAGAAGTGAAATATTCTGAGTCACACTTGTATGTGGGAAAGTAAAGTTCATAAAAATGCTCTCATCCTTGCTAAAATGACTTCAAATAGCTGAACAGTTTAATCAGTGAGAAATGGGACATACACAAAGGCAGGAGGTTATTAGGCTTGCACTTAAAAGGGATTTTTAAAACATTATCTAATGCAGCACTTCCTTCCTAAAGTAATAGTTGGAAAAAGGCATGCAGGATAGTTGCAGATGTCTAGTGAACTCAAAGCTGCAGTCTGGGAATTGTCGCTCAGCTTCTAACCAAATTAGTGCTACAATCAATTAAATATAAACGAGCAACATAATTCTGCATTTACACTGAAATCTTAACTTCTATCAAAGATGCATTATCCAAAGGAGTGCAGTAACCAAGACAAACAACAATTAAATACAGTTTCTGCAGGCTGAAATCATTTGGGTTCATTGACTCCAGTGCAACCATATCTTTTTATCACACATGATTGATACCAATATCCACATTCTAATGTGATTACACGCTATCACAATAAACCTTGCACAAAACACTTGCAACATGACATGGCAGTTTATATGATAAGGAACTTCAAAACAGAAAATTAGAACAACTAAATTCCAGTATAAGGCTATGGAACCTGACAAAAGTCTCTTATTAAAATGCAATGTGAAGCCAAATTAAAATTGCACTTAAGTATGATCTATTCAGTAGAATGTCATGGAGTAAAAGATAAAAGTAGAACCCAACTGAGATCCATAACAATTTATCAATTACCAATTGGGAAAGCTTTATAAATTAGACAGTGAAATTGATAGATTGCAAAAGGATTCCTGACCTATTCACATTTTATAAAAGGATCCATTTGGGGATTACGAGATGCCTCAGTGCCTCTCAATCAAGCAGAGAGAAGAAGCATCTACAATTCCTACTCTAGATCGCTACAGATTGAGTGGTTCTAGGAAAAGTAGCACATTTATTGATGCCAGGAACAGACAAGATTGGCTTGACTTCTGCTTCAATTGTGCTCACATCACAAACTAATATTTGTATTCCGCCAGCTGTGTGATACGCTCTGTGACCAAATAACCTGTTGATATTCACTAATTATTTGAGTTCAGACATCAAACATGGCATCTGGGAAAGGTACCAGAGGGCAGCCATGGGTTGTGGGATTGCTGTCTTGAGTCAGTACAATCGCAAGAGAAGTGGGGAAAATTGGGACCAGATGGAAATTGCTAAAAGCAAAAAGGAAGCTGCTGTTGGTCAGAATTTTAAACGATTGCTGTTAATCATTTCTATTGGGGAATTTGCTTTAAGCAGAATAATAAAGCACAATTTGTAATTACCCTTGCTAATATATTGTCTGACATATTTGTGGTTTAGAACATGAACTACATTTACTTAACATTTCTAAGTAAATGCATTTGTTGAAAGGGCAGAGCACGTATTTCTGGGAGACAGGATGTAAACTTCTGAGGTTTCAATGGCAAGTCAACAACAGCAGTAGTGTTGATTCTGTAGGTTAAAGACAGAAACAAGACTTTAGATTCCAATACAGGAAGGATAAGGAGGAGACCCAAAAAGTCATTCATATTGAAGACCGAGGAGAAGTCATGGAGGAGTAACATACATGTTATCATCACATAGACTGTCACTGCTGACTTTGAAAGGGGCGGTTTTGTTGCTTCAGGTGAGATGATAAATTTGACTAGAAGGACGGAATGGTTAAAACGGCACAGAGTGAGGTGTTGATAATAGTGAGTGAGGAATAGAAGGTTAGAGGAGGAGGAGGTTAAAGATGGTTTAATAGTTGGAAATTTAAAAAAAGCCCAGGCTTTTAAAGAATGCATCAAGTACAGTTATATATGAAAGGGCAGAACATTAATATCTTCCCTTTCCTGAGCAATAATGTTGCTGAGCAGTGAACTGAGGAATGGCAATCATATGAAGAATAATATTTGAGGGTCAGTAGACAGATTGCAGAAAATTGTTCATGGAGAGATCAGCAGCAGTGTCACAGCTTGCCTCCTTTCTCAAAACAATAAAACCCAACTTGTTTGCAATGTGGAAATTACAGTTACTGTGGAAAGTAGCAAGAGGTTGTGAAAAGATCATTGTGATCATCAAACCAATTCACTCCTCAGAATAAATGCAGCTCACCACATCATATTAGTGCAGTGCCAATTAAGTAGGCTGCTTTGTTCTTGATAGTGCCAATTTTGTTGAACACTGTTGGAGCTGCACTCATCCAGTCAAGTGAAGAGCAATCCATCACACTCCTGACTTGTCCCTTTTGCATGGTGATAGGCTTTGGGGAATCAGCAGGTGAGTTACTCGCTGCAGGATTCCTATCTCCTGATTTGTTGTTGTAACCACAATATTGACGTGGCCAGTGCTGCTGAGTTCAGTTTCTGGTCAACAGAAACTTCCAAGATGTTGATAGCATGGGATCCAGTGGTGCTAATTCCATTGACTGTTAAGGAGTGGTGTTTTGATTCTCTCTTGCTGAAGTTGGCAATTTCCTGGCACTTATGTGACATAAATATTACTTGCCATTTGTCAGCCCAAACAGGATATTGTCCAGGTTTTGCTGAATCAGGTAATGAACTCAGTATCTGAGGAGTCACAAATGGTGCTGAACATTGTGCAACCAATGAACAACCCCACTTCTTAACTTTTCATCGAGGGATGGTCATCAAAGAAGCAGCTGAATATGGTTGGGCAAAAGACACTCTTAAGGAATTCCCGCAGAGATATCCTGGGACTGAGTTGAAGGCCTCTTGCAACTACAACCATCTGCTTTTGTGTCAGGTCGGACCCTAACCAACTGAAAGTTTTCTTTCCAATTTCCATCAACTCCACATTCACTAGATTCCTTGATGTCACACTACTTCAAAAGCGGCGTTGATGTCAAGGGCTATCACTCTCACCTCACCTCTGAAATTCAGCTTTGTCCATGTTTGAACCAAGGCTGTAGTGAGGTCAGGTGCTAAGTGGCCCTGGGGCAACCCAAGCTGAGCAGGTTAGTGCTAAGCAAGTGCCGCTGACAGGGTGGTAACTGGCAAGGTTGGATTTGTCTTGCTTTTTGTGTGATTTTGGACAATTTTTCAATATTCATAGGTAGATGTCAGAATTGTAGCTGTACTGGATCAGCTTGGCTAAGGGTATGTCAAACTCTGGTGCTCAAGTTTTCAGTATTGTTGCTGGAATATTGTCAAGGCCGATAGCCAGTGCTCCAGCCATTTCTTCATATCATGCAGAGTGAATTGAGTTGACTAAATACCGGTATCTGAAATGTTGGAAATTTATGGAGAAGGCTGAGATGGATCATTCACTTAGCAGTTCTGATTGCAGACTGTAACAACTATTTCAGCTTTATGAAGTGCTTCAAGAGGTTAGTCATAGCTCACATCAACTCTAGCCTCGCAGCCCACCTTGATCCCTTGCAATTTGCCTACCGACACAACAGACGCCATCTTCCTAGTCCAACACTGATCCCTGGATAATAAGGATACCTGCGTCAGGCTTCTACTCACTGACTCCAGTTCTGCCTTCAAAACTATGATCCCAACCAAGCTAATCTCCAAACTCTGAGACTGAGGTCTCTGCTCCACCCTCTGCAGCTGGAGCCTTGACTTTCTGACACACAGACAATTAGTTAAGATAGGTAACAGCACCTCCTCCACAACAATTCTCAACACCAGTGCCTCACAAGGATGCCTCACATACTCAGTCCCTTACTGTACACCCATGACTGTGTGGCCAAATGTCATCCAAATGTCATTGACAAGTTCACTGATGACACCACCGTTGTAGGCCAGATAGCAAACAACGATAATACAAAACCAAGGAAAGTAATAGAGTGCTTTGTGTCACGGTAAGATAAAAATCCCTTTCTCATTGTCAGCAAAACTAAAGAGCTGATCATTGACTTCAGAAAGCAAGGAGGAAGCCCTTGCTCCCTCATCTACATCTAAGGAGCTGAGGTGGAGATGCTTGACAATATCACGATCCTAGGCATGATGATCACCAACAATCGTCCCTGGACTACTGACATAGATGCAACAGTCGAAAAGACACAGCAGTGCCTCTTTTTCCTCAGGAGTCCAAAAAAATTCAGCATCCATAAGGACTCTCATTAACTTTTACAGATGCCCCATATAAATCTGGATGCATCACAACTTGATATGGCAATTGCTCTGCCCAGGATTGTAAGAAACTACAGAGAGTTGTGAACACAGCCTAATGCATCTATCCACGGACTCTAACTACACTTTTCACTGCCTCTGTAAGGCAGCCAATATCAAAGACCCCTCCCACCCTGTTTTTAAACTCTTTCAACCTCTTCTGTCAGGCAGAAGATACAAAAGCTTGAACACATGTACCAACAGGTTCAAGAACAGCTCCTTCCTTGCTGTTATCATACTTCTGAATGGACCTCTCAAATTTCAAATCTAACATTGATCTTGCTTTTCTGCATCTTCTTTGCAGCTGTAACTTTGTATTTCTCATTGTTCAAACACCCTATGATCTTTATATGTTATGATCTGCCTGTACTGCACACAATACTTTTCACTGTACCTAGGTACGTGTGACAATAATAAATAATAAATCAAATCAAATCAAACCTATGGCACTGATAGGCTGAGCTCCTCCATTACTGAGAATGGGAATGTTTACGGAGCATTCTCCTTCAGTAGGTTTTTTTTTAAAATGTTCATTCATGTGATGAGGATGTTGCTGACTAGGCTAGCATTTACTGTCCATCCCAGTGGGTAGTTAAGAGTCAACCACATTGGTGTTGTTTTATTATCCATTGCCATTGAGGATTGCGGCAGGACTGTAGGACTTAGATCTAACTCTGTTTAATGTCATTCCCTACGTTGCCACTGCTGTTTAGAAGTCTACTAATGTCTTCCCTACTTTGCTGTTTCTTAGCTCCGCCCAGATTGATTCTACACCCACGTTTTTGCCCCAGTATAATTTCTCACTATTGGACTGATTCCATTTCTCACTAACAACACTACCCCATCTCATCAATTTCGACTGCCCTTCCTAAAGATTAGATATCCTTGCATGTTCAGTTGCCAATCTTGATTATCCTACAATAGCGCAGAGACATGCACCATTATGCATCATCCATGAAGCACCCATTTACAAATACTCTGGGTAACTTCTGTAGTGGTGACCTAGGATTGACATAATTGACGGATAACAAACACAATCATCTTCCTTTGTTTTGGTATAACTCCAACGAGCAAAGAGATTCCCCTCTAATTTCCACTGACTCCAGTTTTGCTCGGTCTTCTTGAAGCCATACTTAGTCAACTGTTGCCGTAATATCAAGGGCATTCATACTCATTTCACCATTAGAGTTCAACTCTCTTGCTGCAATGAGGTCATAAGTTGAATGGACCTGGAAGAATCCAAACTGAGCTTCAGTGAACAGCTGATTGTTGAACAAACATCTTTTGATCTCATTGCTGATGACTTCTTCTATCACTTTGCTGATGACTTGGATGATGATTGGGACTACTAAAGCTATCAAGGAATTGGCTCAGAAACTGTGTAGTTAAACAAAATTGCTAGGTACTTCAGCCCGTGTTGACATACACCATTGTAAGAATTGAGCTGCATGACTGATTTTTCAAACTATCATTTTTCACAATGACAAGCCAGGGAACTATAGACCAGTGAACCTGACCTCAGTGGTGGGCAAGTTGTTGGAGGGAATCCTGAGGGACAGGATGTACATGCATTTGGAAAGGCAAGGACTGATTAGGGATAGTCAACATGGCTTTGTGCGTGGGAAATCATGTCTCACGAATTTGATTGGGTTTTTTGAAGAAGTAACAAAGAGGATTGATGAAGGCAGAGCAGTAGATGAGATCTATATGGACTTCAGTAAGGCGTTCGACAAGGTTCCCCATGGGAGACTGATTAGCAAGGTTAGATCTCACGGAATACAGGGAGAACTAGTCATTTGGATACAGACCTGGCTCAAAGGTAGAAGACAGAGGGTGGTGGTGGAGGCTTGTTTTTCAGACTGGAGGCTTGTGACCAGTGGAGTGCCACTAGAATCGGTGCTGGGTCCTCTACTTTTTGTCATTTACATAAATGGATGCGAGCATAAGAGGTACAGTTAGTACGTTTGCAGAAGACACCAAAATTGAAGGTGTAGTGCACAGCGAAGAGGGTTATTTCAGATTACAACAGGATCTTGACCAGATGGGCTAATGGGCTGAGAAATGGCAGATGGAGTTTAATTTAGATAAATGCAAGGTGCTGCATTTTGCAGGACTTATACAGCAAAGCTCGAAAAGTGCCCATGCTGATCATGCCAGCAATGTCAAGAGCTCACCCATTGTCTCTAATACAATGGTGAGAGATGGGGTGACCCATGAGGAGGCCATCTCCCTGAAGGTTGTACCACAATCTCACTAGCGGAAGTTGAAGTTTTCCATGGCGTAGAAAAAAAAATTCTTAACACACTAAAATATCCCAGAACCCTCACCCTCCATCCTTCCCTTTTGTTCCGCTTGCTCCTTTCCCTCTTATCAACAACATAAATCCCATTATATTTCTGCTTTTCTTCAGTTCTGAAGAAGAGTCAAAACATTAACTATGTTTCTCTCACAGATGTTCTCAGACCTGCTGAGTTTTCTGGCACTTTTTGTCTCTATTATTCTTAATATACTTATAAGATCTACACTCTGGCAATCATCATATTTAAAACACTGTGACAGGATACCATAGGTTTAGAGAAAATATCAGATGACTAGTTGGAGTCCTAAATTCGAGACATTTGATAGTTCAATGACAACATTTCCATTGCTCTATTAGTAGCACCCTACCATTAAGTAATTGAGGCTGGGGAAAGTGTACAGCCCAGCTGAAGATGTTCCAGCTCCATGAAACTTTCTTCACCTGAATATGGTAATTAGTCCTATGTAAAGTTACTCAGATATTACAAAAAGTCCTCATGATTTACAAATATCTCTGGTGTCGACATTCCTTTTGCTCACGTGCTTTTCAACTAAGAGTTTTTAAATAAGCAACTAATTGTATTGTTAGATCTTATTCTGCTCAAGATGGCATGCTATAAATAAACCACTCATCCTATGTAGAGTCTTTCCCATTGCTGAAATGAAGCGCATATGGTAACAATGACAACTGAGTATCATCTTTACAAACTGCCTATCATCCTGTCCTAACTTTCAGACTGTAAGCAGATATCAGATTATTACACAGTACTGCATTTTGCACTGAAAAAAAAAACCTTCTATTTGCATTAACCTAACAGCTAATCTGATTGGTCTAGGAGCCATTTCAGTTGTCAGGTTTGACAGTGTTTGGCCTGATATAAAATTAGAGCTGAATAATTCCATTCAATGTTTCTTTTTGCAACTAAGCTGCTTTTCTTTCCAGCTTAAACTGATTTTCATGGTTAACTTCATTCCGTTCAATGGTGAAAACTTAGCTAAAGAGTTGCCAGTTACCTGTTATACTAGAACTTCTATTTTTTGAAAAGAGTTTGTTCTGCACAGTTCAATTATCCTCCCACATTTTCTTTCTAAAGTATCACCTTTGCTTGCATTTAGATCATGAATAACAGTTCCTACAGCAGGCCAATTGAATAGATAGTCTTCAATGAGGAAACAAACACCGCCCACAGCTGTGCTTAATAACGGCCCCATGCTGCTTACGTTTCACCATTTGCACTGTTGGTCACGGTGGGCTAACTGCTAAAAACACTGGTTGCATTCATGAAAACGTGCTGCAGGAGGGGCTTTCACCAGTGTCCCTTTACTTAATGCTCTACCACAAAAAGACAAGTATACGGACTGGGTCACAAGCTGCACAGACTGAAATGCAAGCCTGCTGCTTGACAAGTTAGCAATGAGTCAATCCTTTCCACCCCTGACCACACATATTGATGGAAGGTTATCCGCATTCATCATGTGGATAAAGCATAGCTGTAGTTTAATAACCCTTTTATTTAGCTATTGTGTACAAACATTATATGGCCTGCCATATAAATTACCCAACACTGTTAAGTGCCTTGCCCACTTAAGGCCGCACAATTAATTCAATAGCTTTCAGACAACTGTTCATTAACTGCGTTTCTTAAGATTTACAGAACAGTCAATCACCCCAAAATAAAAAATAGCTGGGTTAGAATACAGATTATATGAAGAGGACAAATGAATGAGGAAGAAGTCATTTCTTTAATTTAACCACAATCTTACTGAGAGTAAAAATCATCATTTGGGAGATCAAGTCAAGCCAAAATGAACAAATCTAATCTAAACCCAACCAATAATGTTTGTGTCTCATTTAAAGTATATACACAACTGAGAGCAAAACATAAGGAAAATTATAGGACTGAGATTTAAGATACATGAAATACAAGTTAAACCTTCATTGCAGAATGTTTAATTCTTTAAAAAGTAATTATGTTGATATCGAAAATCCAACTAAGTTAGGTGTACAGTTTACAGGGTACACAGGATTTAGGGACAATGTAAGCATGTGGCCCACATCAACTATTGGCCTCAGCGTTCAAGTTCAGGGAAAGATAGCCAAAGTGTCACTGGTAAAACAAATGTATTGACATTAGATGACAGCACAATTGGATTTGCCTCTGTTTCTTCCACAGTGACATGACTGGCACTTCTACTGTTAAAGCTATAACATGTATGAGCACCATTCTGGTGAGGGATTTGACATGATCGATACCTATGATAACATAGTACAACTGAGGAATATTCAGGATGGGTGAAAAAGGGAGAAATGCTGCATGAAAAAGTTTTTAACAAGTAGAATGTACGAAATAAATGCAAACTCGAGTTATATTTATAATAAAAACCACAGGAATGTATGTAAACAGATTCTTCAAAGGCTAACTCACCATTTTGAACAAGATTGATTAATACAGAGCTTGATATTATCGCTAGATCTTATGTTGGTAACTGATTACCAAGGCATGGTAAGCAGATAAGGAAGGGCCCAAAGACAAATCCTTGGCAACTCGAGAGGTTAAGGGGGTGAGGAGGCAATTTAGAAGTCCTCTTACTATGATTGGTTCAGTAAGTATGGAATCAAATAATTGCAATCCCACTAAACTGAAGAATACAGAAAAACGGACGTTTACTATAAACCAACTGACTCCCACAGCTACCTAGATTACACCTCCTCCCACCCTGCCCCCTGTAAAAATGCCATCCCATATTCCCAATTACTTCGTCTTCGCTGCATCTGCTCCCAGGAAGACCAATTCCAATACCGAACAACCCAAATGGCCTCCTTCTTCAAAGACCGCAATTTCCCCTCAGACGTGGTTGACGATGCTCTCCACCGTATCACCTCCACTTCCCGCTCCTCCGCCCTTGAACCCCGCCCCTCCAATCACCACCAGGACAGAACCCCACTGGTCCTCACCTACAACCCTACCAACCTCCAGATACATCGTATCATCCTTCATCATTTCCGCCACCTCCAAACAGACCCCACCACCAAGGATATATTTCCCTCCCCACCCCTATCAGCATTCCGGAAAGACCACTCCCTCTGAGACTCCCTCATCAGATCCACACCCCCCACCAACCCAACCTCCACTCCTGGCACCTTCCCCTGCAACCGCAAGAAATGCAAAACTTGCGCCCACACCTCCCCCCTCACTTCCCTTCAAGGCCCCAAGGAATCCTTCCATATCCGTCACAAATTCACCTGCACCTCCACACACATCATTTACTGCATCCGCTGCACTCGATGCGGCCTCCTATACATTGGGGAGACAGGCCGCCTACTTGCGGAACGTTTCAGAGAACACCTCTGGGACACCCCGGCCAACCAACCCAACCACCCCGTAGTGCCTCCGACTCTCCAAGGAAAACAACCCTAGCCTATTCAATTTCTCTCTCTAGCTCAAATCTTCCACTCTGGCAACATTCTTGTAAATCATTTCTGAAGCCTTTCAAGTTTCACAACATGCTTCCGATACGATGTTGTGAAGCTTGAAAGGGTTCAGAAAAGATTTACAAGGATGATGCCAGAATTGGAAAATTTGAGCTGTAGGGAGAGGTTGAATAGGCTAAGGCTGTTTTCCTTGGAACATCAGAGGCTGAGGGGTGACCTTATAGAGGTTTATAAAATCATGAGGAGCATGGATAGGGTAAATAGACAAGGTGTTTTCCCTGGGGTTGGGGGAGTCCAGAACTAGAGGGCATAGGTTTAGGGTGAGAAGGGAAAGATATAAAAGAGACCCAAGGGGCGACTTTTTCACGCAGAGGTTGGTGCGTATGTGGAATGGGCTGCCAGAGGTAGTGGTGGAGGCTAGTACAATTGCAACATTTAAAAGGCATTTGGATGGGTATATGAATAGGATGGGTTTGGAGGGATATGGACCGGGTGCTGGCAGGTGAGACTAAATTGGGTTAGGTCAGCTGGTTAGCATGGATGAGTTGGATCAAAGAGTCTGTTTCTATGGTGTACATCTCTATGACTCGAAGTGCAATAATGTACAATTTTTGCAGACAAGACCCCCAACTTGCCAACTCCTCAAAACATGAGGATGTTGGCATCAAAGTTAAAAATGCTGGAGAAACTCAGCAAGTCTAGCAGCATCTGTGGAGAAAGAAACAAAGCTCCTCAAGCATTTTCTGTGTTCATTTCAGATTTCCAGCATCTGCAGTATTTTGCTTGCATTAAGTTATTGACATCTTTTGTCTGAATATTAATTGGCTTCTGTCGCCACTTTCACAGATGTATTCAGCAAAAATGAAAGATGAAAGGCTAGTTTTACAATTTAGATTCATGGCTCATGATATCAGTCCAACTCTCAATTTGCATGACTGATTGCAAATAGTGAATACGAAATAGGATATTGCAAATAATTTACATAGAACATTACAGCGCAGTATAGGCCCTGCGGCCCTCGATGTTGCCCCGCCCTGTCATACTAATCTGAAGCCCATCCCACCTACACTATTCCATGTACGTCTATTTGCCTGTTCAATGACGACTTAAATGCACTTAAACTTGGCGAATCTACTACTGATGCAGGCAAAGCATTCCATACCCTTACTACTCTCTGAGTAAAGAAACTACCTCTGACATCTGTCTTATATCTGTCTCCCCTCACTTTAAAGTTGTGTTCCCTCGTGTTTGCCATCCCCATACTTGGAAAAAGGCTCTCCCTGTCCATCCTATCTAACCCTCTGATTATCTTGTATGTCTCAATATATTAAGTCACCTCTCAACCTTCTTCTCTCTAATGAGAACAGCCTCAAGGCCCTCAGCCTTTCCTCGTAAGACATTCCTTCCATACCAGGCAGCATCCTAGTAAATCTCCTCTGCACCCTTTCCAAAGCTTCCACATCCTTCTTATAATGCGGTGACCAGAGCTGTACACAATACTCCAAGTGTGGCCGTACCAGAGCTTTGTACAGCTGCAGCATAACCTCCTGGTTCTGGAATTCAATCCCTCTATTAATAAAGGCCAAAACACTGTATGCCTTTTAACAACCCTGTCAATCTGGGTGGCAACTTTCAGGGATCTGTGTACATGGACACCGAGATCTCTCTGCTCATCTGCACTCCCAAGAATCCTACCATTAGCCCAGTACTTTGCATTCCGATTACTCCGGCCAAAGTCTATCACCTCACACTTGTCCACATTGAACTCCATTTGCCAGCTCTGCATCCTATCTATGTCTCTCTGCAACCTACTACATCCTTCGCAACTATCCACAACTCCACCGACCTTAGTGTCGTCCGCAAATTTACTAACCCACCCCTCTAAGCCCTCACCCAGGTCATTTATAAAAATGAAGAACAGCAGTGGACTCAACACCAACCCTTGCGATATGCGCTAGTAACTGGACACCAAGATGAACATGTTCTATCAACTACAACCCTGTTTTCTTTCAGCAAGCCAATAACTGATCCAAACTGCTATGTTTCCCACAATCCCATTCCTCCCCATTTTGTATAATAGACTACTGTGGGGAACCTTATCGAACATCTTGCTGAAATCCATATACACCACATCAACCGGTCTACTCTCATCTACCTGTTTGGTCACTTTGTCAAAAAACTCAATAAGATTTGTTAGACACGACCTACCCTTCATAAAACCGTGCTGACTGTCCCTGATCAGATTATTCTTTTCTGGATGGTTATAAATCCTATCTCTTATAACCTTTTCCAACACCTTACCAACAACTGAAGTGAGACTCACTGGTCTGTAATTACCAGGGTTGTCTCTACTACCATTTTTGAACAAGGGAACCACATTTGCTATCCTCTAATCCTCAGGCACTATTCCTGTAGACAATGATGATTTGAAGATCAATGCTAAAGGCTCAGCAATCTCTTCCCTTGCTTCCCAGAGGATCCTAGGATAGATCCCATCCGACCAAGGGGACTTGTCTATTTTCACACTCTGCAGTATTTCTAATACCTCTTCCTTGTGAACCTCAATCTCTTCTAGTCTAGATGCAAGTATCTCTGTATCTTCCTTGCCAACATTTTCATTTTCTATAGCGAACACTGTCAAAAAATATTTATTTAGTGCTTCCCCTATCTCCTCTGACTCCACACACAACTTCCCACTATTATCCTTGATTGGTCCTCATTTAACTCTCGTCATTCTTTTATTCCTGACATACCTATGGAAAGCCTTAGGGTTAACCCTGATCCTATCCGCCAACAACTTCTCATTCTAGTATGCTACCCCCGACACCATGAACTTATATTTCCTGCAAGAACCTCTGACGTGGCACCTTATCAAATGCCTTCTGGAAAGCTAAGTGCAGTACATGCTGAAAATGTGTTGCTGGAAAAGCGCAGCAGGTCAGGCAGCATCCAGAGAACAGGAGAATCGACGTTTCGGGCATAAGCCCTTCTTCAGGAAGGGCTTCCTGAAGAAGGGCTTATGCCCGAAACATCGATTCTCCTGTTCCCTGGATGCTGCCTGACCTGCTGCGCTTTTCCAGCAACACATTTTCAGCTCTGATCTCCAGCATCTGCAGACCTCACTTTCTCCTCTAAGTGCAGTACATCCACTGCGCCCCCGCCCCTTTATTCACA
Source organism: Chiloscyllium plagiosum (assembly GCF_037043375.1). Classification (NCBI taxonomy): domain Eukaryota; kingdom Metazoa; phylum Chordata; class Chondrichthyes; order Orectolobiformes; family Hemiscylliidae; genus Chiloscyllium; species Chiloscyllium plagiosum. The sequence goes on along the minus strand of NW_028270161.1, from coordinate 9,040,540 downwards.
TAATGTGTTTTCTTCTAAATATATAGGCCAAACATGATTTCTCTTTCACAAAACCATGTTAACTTTGCCTGATTACCTTGAACTTAACCGAGTGCTCTGCCAAAGCTTTCTTGATAGCAACTTCTAATATTTCCCAATACGGTTACTAAGCTAACTGACGTGTAATTTTCTGCATTCTGCCTCTCTCCCTTTTTTGAATAAATGAGTTGCATTCATTATCTTATCATCTAACGGGATGATCACTGAATCAAGGGAGCTTTGAAAAATTAAATTGGGTCCGCCAGCCCTCTCATCAGCCACTTCTTTCAAAATTAGCTTGTAACTCCAACAATTTACTCTGTACCACTTCTCTGGTGATTGTAATTTTCCTGGTTTCATCCCTCTCTTCCATTTCCAGATTTATCGCTGCTTCCAGGTTGTTACTTGAATCCTCTATAGTGAAGAGTGATGCAAACTATCTGTTCAAATCATCTATCATGTCCTTATTTTCCGTGAATAATTGTCCCTGACTTTCTAGAGGGATAGTGTGCAGTTTGTTAACTATATTCTTCTTTAACAATTTCGAAGAACTCTTACCCTTTGTTTTCATATTTTTGACTAGCTCTCTCTCATATTATAATTCTACCCCATTTATCAATTTTTTGGTCATTCTTTGCTTTTTTCAAATATTCTGTCCAATATTCTCAGCACTAGGTGCATATTACTTTACAAGAACCTTGATGTCAGTAATTGAGTCCTGTTGCCTCATGCTGCAAACATTTCTCAGACAGTAGAGATGGAATGCTTTTAGTTGTTCTATATGAAGCTGTTAGATTGTCCAAGTCTTGCATCCATCAAGAAATGAACCAAGAACCATTGCCTGGTCGACTTTGATCTTCGTTTGGAGATAAACTCCATGTTCTTCCACATGTCTAACAGCAAACCTACCAAATGCTGAGCTTGACTTTGCCAGGCAATGATTGATTTTGTCATCCAATACGGAATTACTGGAGAAGACGCTCACAAGATAGCAAAAGCTCTGGATTGAAGTAGGGACATGATGCTGATCGTGTCTCTGGATCTTATAATTAAGTCACAAGGAACAGGTTGCCTTCATCAGGTTTGTCATCAGGCCAAGTGATCAGTAAGTTCCTGAATGTTCTCTGGTGTATACCCTATGAGAGCACAGTCATCTGTGAACAAGAAATCGCTCAGCAAATGTTCATTAATCTTTGTGCAAACCTTTGCAAGTTGGATGAGTTGGCATCTGCACTGAACTGAATGCGTATTCCTTTGAGTGCATTACAGAGCATGTGGAAAACAGAGTTGAAGTTAATACACAGTTTTGACTGGTGCTATTGCTGACAGGAAAGGCATCCAATAACATACCACTTTCCATAATGCTGGTCATTGTGTGATCCCGAAACGAGCAAATGAGATTCATCATCTTTTCAGGACAGTTATATTTTTATAAAATCTTCCACAGGCCTTCTCCATTTATACTATCAAAAGCCTTGGTAAGGTGAATAAATACCATATTGAAGTCCTCAATCTGTTTGTGGGACTTATTTTGAACTTGACATTTACTATTTCCCCTAACTGCACGGGAGCCAAACTATGACCCTGAACAGTGCATGACAGAAGCTAGCTCTGCACAGGTGTACAGCCTGACATTGTCTTGGCCTCAGGGTCAAACTGCAGTTTCAGCTGTATATAATTCAATTAATGAACATAAGAAAAACAGGAAGTATAGAATGAGAAATGACCAACAGATTTGTTCTTTCTGTTGACAATATGTCATAACCATTTCAACCTTTAAAGGGAAGGTCTGCAAAGTTTCTCTATGGTTGTCAACAAATTTCAGAAATTTGCATCAAGTTTCTGATGTATAATTCCGGCACTCGGTCTGTACAACTTCGCTTAAGTCATGTCACTTTGGTGATTTGACTCAGTTAATGATGGTTTGCTCTCGTTTTTTTCCAACAGATGGTGTAAGATTAAAGTTTTGTGGAGGAAATAGTACATATGCCTAAAACCATTGCAATGGTATCATTAAATAGGTTGCTGTGTAAGGTTCTTGATCACCTGGTTGAGGCACTGAACTGAATGCCTTTTTCAAGGTTGATAAAGATCTTGATGTAGTAATTGCACAGAAACTGAATAATACTAATTTTCTGGCAAGTATAATACTTCCTCAAGAAATTATAGGTCACTGATCCACTCAAAATCAATAAATTCCCATTTATATCATAAATTTATCATACATATGTGATTTCAATTAATTATATCTGACCAACCATATCCACAGAAGACGTCAAAAATTATTTTGATATCTTTTGTACTGAAATATTCTTATTGATAATTGTGAAGTGCAATGATTAATTTGAGAAATAAAAATTCTGCAATTATCTTGATAATGTGAATATATCAATAGATTATCTCTTGCAAGACTGAAACCTGTTGGCTCTTCACAAATGATGCTTTTTGCACAGTTTAATGCCATAATACACCAAGTTGGCAGCACTGTGCATTCCTCAAACAGTATGTTCTCCTTTCTTCCACAGCACAGAATATGAGGTCAGTATTCTTTAACTCTGGGGTCTGCTGAACAGTGACAGCAAAGATGGCTGTAGATCTGTTTTTTTTCTCCTGAAGTAATTACAGTAAAAGCAAAACTAAAAGTTGGCACAGATTAGAAATGTTTATTAATAATTGAAATGAGAATCAAAACCACCCCAAATGCCTTGTGAACAAAATCTTACTCAGATCATGTGCATCAGACAGATATTGTCTGTTTCACAAGCAGGACTTGATGCAAAGTTAAATAAGTGAATATATAATTGTATTTGTGAGAATGGAAGCATGCTGGAATGATCAGCCTTTCCAGAATTCAGATCACCGATCTCATAGATTCTGAACCCTTTAATAGAATTTATACCATGTAATTCAAACATCTGCTATAAAACAGCAGTAATTAAAATTTTATCTCATTACTGAGTGGTTAATGGATTACTGTAATAAGATTCAGATGAAATAAATAAAAATAGCCTGTGGAGTGCAAAGGGTTAATTGAGTTCAAATTAAAAATGCAGCCTATAATGAAGTCATACGTCACAGTGGTATAAGTGAAATACAGCTTGTGCAATGGTATCAATGGCGTTAAAATAATTTGTTACTACTACTTTCCCTTAAAACTAATAAATCTTAAGCAATCAGTTAAATTAGCACAGTTTGTGACAACTACCACTAGTTGTTATTGAACAAAGGATGGTTAAAGAAAAATCATGAATGGAAATTCATTTTTTAAGGGGCCCTTGGACACAGTACATAAATGTTTAAAATCTAAACAAGCCAATTAAATTTCAGATCCATTGAGGATAAGATCTCTCAAAGTGATTAAATAAAGCAATTAAATTTTTGGGTTGATCACATCTCCAGATAAACTCTTTACAGGGAAGCTCAGAATTCACAGTGACAGCAAATTAAGCCTCATTCAGGTCTGACTATCTAACGTACAGAACCATTCATTTTGTCTTCAATCCACATCACTCTAATTGCTTCCCCCATTTTTTTTTGCCTTCCAATACTGCTTCTTGAATAAAACATCATTCATACAATAGTTTAAACTGACAGAATTTAAACATTTATTTTTACTTTTGCAGTAACATCAACATAAAACATACCTGCAAGATACACGTACATTCGTCATTGCAAGTCTTCTGGTAGGTTATCCTGTTACAAAGTGTATTTTTACAGATAGTCATGTAAATTCAGAAACTTTTTTAGTGAGAAATACTGCTTGTAGAAACTGGAATAATGACTAAATAAAGGGAAATATATGAGAAATAAGAGGATTAAAATGTTTGTAAGAAAATATGCTGGTAAGTTAATAAAATATCATGCTTCAGGATATTTAATCACATTATGTTCCCTGTATCCTAACATGCATCAAGCCTTGTTAATCAATCGCCTCTGTCAATATAAGCTGCCAAATAACTTCAATATCTCACTCTCAATTTTCTTTATAATCGTTCAGATAATTTTGCCTGATATTGATTTGCAGTCCACCCATATTAAAATTCCCAAATTTTGTTTTTGAATTCCTTGTCCATCCCCATCTCTGTTGCCTCTTACAATCCTACAATCGACTAAAATCTCCATACTCCTCAAAATCTGATCCTCTATGCATTCTGATTTTCATCATTCCCTTGTTGCTAGCTGTGTCTTCTGCTCCTGGATCCTGAATTCTGGAGTTTTCTCTTGAAAAACATGTACACCCATCATTCTCTCGCTTATAGGATGCTCCTTAAAACCAAGCTTTTGCTCAATTAACGTCATATGTGACTCGATAGCAAATTTGGTTGAGAATTGTTTCTTTGATTAGGTGCCATATAAACACAAATTATTGTAGTTTCTAAAAAAAGCTGATACTATGACAGTGCTGCTAAAAGCCTTATCAGGTCAAAAGTTGTTTTTTTGTCCAGACTGTTACATATTCTGAATGTTACTTCACGTGTAACCTCAGAGGGATTTCACAATCATTCTGTTAAAGTGCTTAACAATAATTGTGCAAGCATGGCCTTTGGGGCCCCAACTGATGCCACTCTAAAGTTTCTACTAAACCATTTGGTTCTGCTCATCAAACTATCACAATTTTAAATCAAGACATTAAATGCAATTTTACATGAGAAGACAACAGTGTGGAAATTATTTTCAAGTAGTCTGTGCCAACTAATTTCGATAGCTACCTTCATTTTACATGTAATCATTAGGATAACTATTAATGCCTCTTGCTAAGACAATGCATAAGAAGAATTATGAAAATAGAAACTAAGGCTGGAGAAAATGATAAATATTAGTAAAAAATTGGTAAACTTCTTGAGCAATTGGTAATCATTGAGCTCAGAGAGCTTAGCCTTGCAGTGAAAAGAAAACATTGCTTTTTAAATAATTCACCTCTACTTAGTGCTTGAATAGTGAATGCTGTGTTACCACATGCATATGTACAGATAAGTACAATTTAAGATGATTTGTGAATTTGCACAAGGAGTAGAGCACACTCGGGCAACCTCTTCCAATTGTCAAGATTGTTATGGCATCCTATGAATATGGTGATTTCTCTTATGATGACAGAACAAGCATCACGAAGGATTCTCTATAGAATGTGGATATCATATAAACAAGGAATTTACGGAATATATTTTCATTGTAAAACTATTGCATCATGTGAATGTCTCTCTTGATCTTACAGTACAGGCTTCACACTCCATTTGGTCCTGGAATGCTTCAAACTTTGACATTCTGTCTTGCGGAGCACACTTGGCCTCTGTTTTATAAAATGCGCAGTATTCAAAGATAACAAAAAACTGTGATATAGAGAAAGGCAGGGCAAGTTCTACATCACCTTGGGAAAGGACTTGATGAAATAATTAGTGTTCTGCATAGCGTTACATAAGATCAGTAAATCTGTCAAGCAAACATTGGAGTCTTCTTTTCATGCTATGTGGCAGTAATTGTTGGGTCAGTTGTCATGGGAAAAATGGACTTTGGAGAAGCAAAGTAAAATTTCCAGGATGGATGTTTAGGAAACATGTTTAAGGGTCAAATTCACATGGTAAAATACTGTAGCTTCAGTCACTATTATCAGTGGTTAATTGCCATTAAGAATGGAAGGAGAAACTTGCAACTATAAATCACCTTTTGTGACCCCCGAAGCATTTTACCACTCCCGAAATATTTTCTTAACTGTAGTCAGTGCTGCAATGTAGAGAAATTCATTAGCTAATTTGCAAACTGGAAGGTTCTCCTTATACATAAACAGAAATTGCTGGTGAAGCTCAGCAGGTCTGAAAATATCTGTGGGAAGAAAGCAGAGTTAACATTTTGAGTCCTGTAACTCTTCATCAGAACACCAGGCACTGATGAAGAGTTACAGGACTCAAAATGTTAATTCTACTTTCTTCCTACAGATATTTCCAGATCTGCTGAACTTCACCAGTAAATACTTCTTCTGTTTCAGATCTCCAGCATCTGTAGTTCTTTGACTTATTTTAAAATTTCTATTTATGTTGGTTGAAAGCTAAGTATTTGCCAGGACATCAGGAGAATATCCTTTATTTCCTTTGAAAAGTCTCATGGGATTTTGTACATCTACTTGAGACAGCAGACACAGCTTCAGTTTAATATCTATTCAATAAGTGATAGGTCTGACAATGCAGCACTCCCTTGGTACTGCAGTGATGTGTCAGCGTAGATTATGATTCTACTTTCCTTGGAAACAGTTGTCAGGGTGAATCAATCCTCAACATCCTACTTAACCCAAGGGTCGAGTTCCCGATCCCATATTTTTTCCATTATAAAGACTAGCCACTTCCACTTTTGTAACAATGCCCACCTCTGACCTGCCTGAAACCATTGGTAATGAAGTCTTTACCCACACCTTTGTTACCTCTAGACTTGTGTACTCAATGTTATCCTGTCCTATGTCTCATAAACACTAATACATACTAAGTCAGAGCAAGCTCAAGGGGTTAAATGGCCTACTATTGCTCCGGACTCATTTCTCCTAATTCCTAGATACCTATTACTTCCGAATTCACTGATCTACTTTGAATCAATCCCTCCATGACTCTAACCTCCAAAAATTCAGCAGCCTTTCAGCTTGAACCCCTGTGCATCCTCATGATCTTTCATCTACCCCAGAAGACAGAGCTTCTGCCTTCTGGGTCATTCATTCTGGAATTCTTTTCCTGAACCTCTCAGATTTTCTCTCGTCCTTTAAGTTTCTACTAGAATGGCTGGTTTGAAAAACAAATATCAGTTTCTTAGTTCAGCAGCTTTTTTTGTCTGATTATACAGTATGATACATCTTAGATGTCATTCTGCAATAAAAACACAAAATAATTTTTATATATGCACACAATTTTAATAGGGGACATTATTAAATGTTGACCAAAAGCGAGTTTCCATCTCCTTCGGAATGACTCTGATGACATATGTGAGACTCATACTTCGTTATAAAGCATGCTTTTTTCTTCTCTATGTACCAGTTTGAAAGGTGAGATAGCTTACAAACATAGGAGCAGAAATTAGACCATTCATGTCTGCTCTGCCATGGCTGATAAGATTTTCAACTCCATTTTCCCGCTTTCTCCCTGTAACCTTTGATCCTATTGGCAATCAAGAATCTATCTATCTCAAATGTAAATATACTCAAACATTATTAAACAGTTGATCCTTATTCTCAATGAAATGCAATTAATAGAAGACTGTACACAGAGTAAAATGATCAATTTGTGCTCATCTTGTGGCGTGTATGTCATTGTGCTACATTCCTACAAGTAATTACACTGGGGACAGGCCGCCCTGGAATGAAACTTATCATCCTCTGGCCTTGGGGGTCAATCACTTAAGTACTACAATATACAAGTTATCACTGTGGTTCATTCTCACACATCATTAGTGCCATTATAAAGTCAACCAAATTGTCTCAGGTCACCACCCTCAGTTCCAAGATGGAAGCCATATGCAAACCTGTTTTTGCACTTTTACCCACAAATATAGTGAACTCCTACTACTTCACTACGTCAAACATCCTGGGAATGTGCTTTAAAAAAAAAACTACTTGCTTGTCACTGAAATACAAAACATCAATATAATCTTGGTGAGGGATTCGGGTGACTTAAATTCATAGAAGTAAATCACGTAACCTAGGTTTGTCACCTGAATCCCAGAGCTATGTCACAGCCGTGGAATTCAGTAAAAAAGCACATTGATCGTTAATGATGATTCTGTCTCCTATTTCTTCCTTTTCTTAGATATGACAGGCACACTGTACATTTCTAGCATTTACAATTCCTATTTCCAGTTTCTGGCATTTATGTCTTTTTGCGTGAATGAGGTACCAGCACTCCCACCTTATGGCCTGATGCTCTTTGCTTTTGTTTGCTCTCACTGCATTGTATGAGGTCAATAGCTCTGTTAATGACTGATGCAAATGTGGCTCAATCCATTGCTCATGTTTTTGTAGGGAGCAGTCACTGGTTTCTTTCAGAACATGAATTTGGTAACTTACACTACTTCAGATAGCAATCATGCCCCTTGTCTCACTGCTTAAAAGTTTTACTGTACAATGAACAGATTTGAAATGTGTTGCTGGAAAAGTGCAGCAGGTCAGGCAGCATCAAAGGAGAAGAAGAATCGACGTTTCAGGCATAAGCCCTTCAGATTTGGGCAATCTCAAGATTCACTAGAAAAACTAAGTGACCACCTAAAAACTGAGAGGACAATTAACAAATTTTTATAGGGTTTTTCTAAAGTCAGTACTCTCTCTCAGCAACTTTGTATCAAAGGCACTGATATTTACTGATGTGCTTTTCCTAACTGTTATTTTCTTTATTTTTTTACCTGCCCTTTTCTTCATTTGAAATAACACAAACCTGATATATTTACATAGTGGTTTCAGCTCATAGTGACTCTGATTATATAGGGACAAATGCTGTTTTCAGCATCCTAAATAGATTAAACCTATTTAATTGCCTTGAACAGTCTGTACTGAAGTTTGTGGTCATCCTTTGTTCTTTGACTTCTCTGCATAAGTTTCAATAACTTTTGGAAATCAGTTGATTGGTAGAGAGAGAGTATAAAAGCATAAAAAACACCCTTTGTTTAAAAGGAACTCCAATATTTAAAGAAAGTCTACAGTAGATAGAATGAATAAAGAATGCTACTCAGCACTGCCTGGATGTGAACTTGGATTTAAAGAATCAAGCTATAGACATCATTTGAGGACTAATTCTTTTGGATTGCAATGATTTTAAATATTTCAAAATCTCATGCTGTTCTATAAGTCGTGTTTCATTCAATCTCTCACATTCTTGTATGTTCTGATAGAGTTTCTACTGTTGCTCTGAAAGATATTTTTTAAAACTGCAGATATCCATCAGTATGAGAAATCATCTGCATAGCTCTTCCAATGATTATACAAAATACAGAAATGGCCATGAACATAAAAGAGCTATAGGCATGTTCTTGGTGTTGGTATATGTGTATTTTTTATTAATTTGTTTCCTAACTGAAAGAATGTGCTATGAGAACTAGCTTTATCTTCAATGTTATTTTTCACAGTGAGTACTAGTTTAGAACGTCGTTTCTCAGCACCCCCATTATTCAGGTGTCAATTATCTGTAAATGTTTTTCAGCGTGTGCAAGGTTAGTTTTACTGAAACCAGCTCAAGTGCAATTGAGCATTGTTAGATTTTTCAAGGGTGCCTGGTTAGCTCTCTTAGCTAGTGTGTAGGTCAGATCAATGGCAACAGCATGGGAATCAATCCTCGTTCCACTGGAGGTATCTTCAGGGTTAGCATCATCACCCTACCTATACCACAAAAGAAAATGGTTTGGTGAATAAAAGGGCTGAACTCAAGAGGTGAGATGAGCCTTGATATCAGCCCCTACTATTTGATCAGGTTAGTCATCAAGGGACCCTCAGAAAACTGAAGACAATGGGAATCAGGAGGAAAATTCTCTGCTGGTTACAGCCATACCTAGCATGCAGAAAGACAGATATGGTTGTTGGATGTCAATCATCTCAATCCCAGAGCATCACAACATGATTTCTTCAGAGTAGTATCCCAGCCACTATCATCTGCAGCTGCTTTATCAATGATCTCCATCATAAAGTAAAAGGTAGGAATGTTTGCTGATGAATGCACAATAGAATCACAGAATTCTAAAGTGCATAAAGAGGTCATTTGGCCCATCCAGTCTCTACCAACCTCCAAAGACCATCCCATGCAGACCCAGCTCCCTACACTATCCCTGTAATCATGCATTTAACGTGGCCAATCGACCTAGCCTGCACATCCCTGAACATTATCAGACAATTTAGCATGGCCAATCTGCCTAACCTGCACATCTTTGGATTGTTGGAGAAAACCGGATCACCAGGCAGAAACCCACACAGACATGGGGAAAGTATGCAAACTCGGGACACAGTCAAGACTAAAAGCTAGGTCCCTGGCACTGTGAGGCAGCAGTACTGACCACTGAAGTTCCACTATTCGTGATGTCTCAGATACTGCAACTGCAGTAATACTGTAATTGAATCCCACATTACCAACATCCTGAACCAGCCATCCTGTCGATCATGTTTAACATTCACTCCCTTCACTACCAACACAAAATAGTAGCTTTTCTCCTAGGAGGAGAAAAGCTGCAGATGGGACCATCACCACCTGCAATTTCCCTTCCAAGGTAAACACCTTCCTTACAAGGGACTACAGGTCATTCTTCAAGAATGTGTGTTTCGTTAATGTGAATTCGCTATAACACAACTGACAAATTGAGGATGCTATTTCCATAGCGCAAACTTTTAAAGCATGTATTAGTTACAAGATTAGTTTAAATGGTGCTGTTATTACATGATTTTCTTATAACAAGAGTTTGCATGAGAACGGAACTACTGCATTTTAGCAGAACTGACTATATATCGCTTTTCCATCACTGTTATTGAGTCAAAGTTCTGGAAACTCCTCTCCTCACAGTGCTGCAAGTATTCCTGCATTCCAAGGACTGCAGTTTAAGAAGATAGCTCACTATCACCTTCATCAAGGCTAATGAGAATGAATAAATGCTGGCTCAGCTAGTGATGCCCACATTCCATGATCAGGACCATCACTGAATTCACCACTATCAACATCCTGGGCGGTTACCATTGGCCAGAAGCTGAATTGAACTTGCAATATAAATACAGGATCTTTCGGGGTGGGTCAGGGGTTGGGAAATCATACTCTTGACTGTGACTCTAAATCCCAAAGCATGTCTTAAATGGACCTCATGCGATGCAATGCTGAAAATTCCTGCTTTCCATTTGTATGTTTGGGTTTCTTTTGGGTTGGTGATGTCACTTCCTGTGGTGAAGTCACTTCCGGTTCCTTTTCTCAGGGGGGTGGTAGATGGGGTCTAATTCGATGTGTTTGTGATAGAGTTCCAGTTGGAATGCCATGCTTCTAGGAATTCTCGTGCATGTCTTTGTTTGGTTTGTCCTAGGATGGATGTATTGTCAATACAAGCCAAACAAAGACATGCACGAGAATTCCTAGGAGCATGGCATTCCAACCGGAACTCTATCAACAAACACATCGAGTTAGACCCCATCTACCACCCCGTGAGAAAAGGAACCGGAAGTGACTTCGCCACAGGAAATGGCATCACCAACCCAAACATACAAATAGAAAGCAGGAATTTTCAGAATTTTCAGAATTCACATGAGGCCCACTGAAGATGTTACCTAGTAAGGTAACGAAACTTCTGGAAATGAACCTTTCAGCTCAGCGAGCAAACTTACATCCAAAACCTCAACCTGAGCTACAAATCTTCTCAAAACTCGCTAAGGTGTCTTAAATCTTCCAAAGCATGACTTATTCCCATTAAAAGTACCCAGGACAAGTTTCAAAGAGGTATTTTGCCTCTCTGAAAGGGCACCCTGGCCATCCCAAAGAAGTACACTGAGAATAGAACTGCTCTGAACTAATCATCACACTCCAGGAGTCTTGTAGTTCCAATTACAGTGAAGGTCAATCATTTAAATACCTCCAGAAACAGCAGGTGCAAGAATTACAACCTCTCCCAAATCCCACCCATGCAAATATGAGAGATGCCATGCTCAGGGTTGATTTCTTTGAACATTTTAAGCATAGCGGTGGTGCTATCCATCATAGCAAAAATCTGAGCTAATATTTCAGAGGATAACAATCAGAGTTATGCTGTGGTCCAGGAATGCATTATTAGGATATCCAAAGGAGCTAGATATTTAACAAAATTACTATAAAATACTGACCATTTTACATATTTTTCTGAGTCTTTCCTTGGTCCAATATTTTATGCTTTTGTTCTGATCCTAGCCGATGGTAACACAGGACAAATCAGCACCTTGAGTGAAACCTGGCTTGATAGAGCACTTTTTTTAATAATTTGGGACATGTTCACGTGAGGTTGCCAATTTAACTAAAAGGCATATGTTAATTATATAAAAGGAAAAAAAAAGTAAGTATCTTATTAAAAACAGCAAAAATATTTAACTCGGCTTCCGTGAAATATCCTTTATAGATACTCAACCCCAATGAATTATCCTTTTATTTTCACTCTAATTTTTCATCCCACTGACAAGGCTGAGATAATTTCCATTCGTCAACTGCTTGTAAACCTGATGTGATTCTCTTTGCTGCATAAAGAAACCAACTTATTGAATTGAGTTACCTTACCAAATTCTAAGGAAAATAATTCTTCTAGTTACATTGATATTTTTAAAGCTGTCGAACAGCCCTTTTCTTTTCATTTGTCCAGAGATTAGAGTGTCCCTGGCTAGGCCAGCATTTATTGCCCATCCCTAATTGCACAGACGGCAATTAAGAGTCAACCACATTGCTACGGGTCTGGAGTCAAATGTAGGCCTGACCCGGAAAGAATGACAGATTTCCTTCACCAAAGGACATTCGTGAATCAGGTAGGTTTCTCCTGACAATCAATAATGGTTTGATGGTCATTGTTAGACTTTTATTCCCACAGTATTATTGAATTCAAACTCCACCATTTTATGTGGCAGGATTTGAATTGAGATCTCTAGAACATTTCCTGAGTCTCCAGATTAATACTCTAGTGATAATAGCACTAGGAAAATGTCTCCTCAATGCGGGTGTGTTCCCCTTCTTCTGGACTAAATATGCTTCTGATCTGTCTTTCTCTTAGTTATAAAAGGGTAATTTAGCAAACATTTCAGCAATTATTTCATTGATCATGTAGTCTGGTTATTTAGCTTAAGTCTTGTTTAGTTATTTCTTGGAAGTGCTGTATTGAGCCAGTACTAAATTTTTTTCCGACCATTAAAACAAAATCATCTTCACAGACCGAAAACCAAAAACCACTTCAGAATCTAAGCTTTGAAATAATAATATATCACAAATTTCATCACAATTACAAGCTGCAGAGCACAGCTGACCTCCCTGTGTCATAAAATGATGAACTGACTTCTCTGTGCCTTTCACTTCATTCATGGAGTCAGTAAAACAGAATTTTATGAAGTCACCGAAGTCTGTGCGCTAAAGAAGTCTCTGCTCCAAAAAAAGTCAGTTCAAGGTTGCTTTGTATGGTATTTTGAAATCAGAAAATCACTCGAACAACAAAAGGTTCTTTTATCTGTGATGACCAGATATCACAAATTATTGCATATGATTCAAAGACTTATAGTTCCATCAAATCCATACACTACCATTTTAATACTTGGAACACTGCAGCTTCCAGACTGGAATGAAACTGGCTATTCCCTTGGCTAACTTTATTCACAGATCCAACCATTTCTCTTTTAATTCCACTCACTGGTTTACCATTCTGAGTGTTATATTTAGCTAGAATATAAACAAAAAAATTGAGAAGATAAGTAATGAAAGCATATTGCACTTGTAGAAAAGATCCACAGAAGCGAATAGGAAATTTCAAATGTTAAGACGACATGTACAATCCTTGCCCTGGTAGATTTGTTTCCAGTTAAATGACAATTTATTTATTCAATAAAGTGAATTGCACTGGATAAGGTCATTTTAATAAGAACATTGGAGAAATATTAAGCTAGTTCAGCAAATTTAACATGTTTTACAAAAAATGGCACTGATCTTTATCTTCATGTGAACAATATGACCATTTAAAATAATTATAAAATATATAGTACTTACATCTTGTCCTGGCCAGCACCGACTCTCAGTGTAAGCCTTGGAATAACAGGGGAAGGGGCTGGTACAACTGGTTCAGGTTTTGCCTGGGACAGAAAATACAGTGATAAGCACAGTTGCACGAATTCATATATTGGAAACCGTTAGAAATGTAAACTGAGAGAAATTTCCAAAAACAAGTCTTGATAAAGTCAAAAGTCAGTTTCAGTCAAATAATTTTAATGTTGAAAAAAGAACAAGTAAACTTTATTTGCATAAAAGTAATTACAGCTTGTTTTGATGCACTCCAGTGGGACATCAAATGCAGTTACATGCAAGACCCTATTCTAATTCAATGGTTGTTTTCGATGTTGATAGAAAAGTTCATTGATACATCAACAACCTTCAAAGGGAATCTGAGATTTTGAAGCAGAAATCAATAGTTAAAATGGGTGCTAGGATAATAAATCTGGGCTTATAATTAACTAAGTGAATATTCACCTTAATTTTTAAGTCATATTCTTCCATTTTTTAGGCCCCCATCAGTATCACAAATCTGACAGCAGGAAATTTGTTTCTTAGCTCTGAGGAAGAATCATCATTCATCCTAAGTTTCTTTCCCTAATGGCCAGTTTGAGACAAAAATTCATTATGTGGTAATGGAACAAATCATTACTTTATCATAATTTGGCGCATCAAATTAGTATTAAAATATACAATCATTAGAATCCCTTATTTTGTTTTAAGATATGTGCAATGCTGGAAAGGCTGTAACTGTTGTCCATCCCTTTCTGCCTTGAGTAGGTGGATTTATATTTGACCAGGCAAAAAACAAATGATAGAGAAGTAGTAGACCATAAGTTGCAGGCGTAGAAGTAGGCCATTCAGTCTGTCAGATCTACTTGCTACTCAAGAAGATCATGGCTGATTTAATAATCCTGCGCTCCACTTTCCGACGCATTCCCCATAGCCCTTGAATCCTTTACTGATTAAAAATCTGTTTTGCTCAGCCTTGAAAATACTTGAACCATTAAAAAATGTCATTCTCATTGCAGTTTTACATGGACCACTCCTAACTCTGAGATTACACCCTCTGGTCCTAGAATCTCTCCAAGGGGAGAAAATAAAATATTAAATGCCTACTACACACATATAATAACCTACAAAAGCGAATAACCAATTTCAACTATTACAGCTGCTTGTGGTTATAACAATGTGCATCATTGCTACAACCAGGTAACAAATGGGAAATTGGCTCTCCCCTTTCCAGTCCCTCCCAGTCAGGTGCAACAAATATTTTTATTTCTTGTTAGCATGCAGCTATTGTACTTGAATCAAATTGTCGTATTGCCAATTACAAGTTATTCTTGTGCAAAAGAAAAATGAATTTTATCACCTATTAACGCCAGGAAAGAAATAATTAAATGCAACATCAAACTCATAAACAAGCACGTATGAAAAGTTTAAAAGCGAGAGCGTCCCCACAACCTTTAGAAGTCCTTAGACTCCTTTAGGTGTTTGGACACAGCTTTAAAAAAAACGTTGTTTAATGGTTGACTGGTGTCCTCAGCAGTTTACACAGCTTTGAGTTTTTGGTGGATGGTTGTTTTCCCAATTCATTTTTTCACCAAGTACGGTATTCCCAGATGATGAGAGAAACAAACAGAGAGAGTGTCTTCTAGCTCTTGTTTACAAATCCATTTTCTTTCTCTCTTCTGCTGGTCAAATAAGGTTGTTGAAATTGGATTCATTTGTGGATTCCTGAGCCTGGCCCGGTTGTTTCTTCAAGCTGGATACACTGCTGCCAACCTTCCATGTTTCAAGTGTGAAATTACCACATAAATGTGAATTAAAACTGGAGATGCAAAAATCCTGTCATTAACTCAGTTGCCTTGATTTGATGGCTCTAGGTAAAATAGTAATTTCGGCGCAGATGGTTTCATTTACTCCTGCGTGTACTAGACTTGCCTAAATCTGTGGTCAGTAATAGTCCTTTTATAAACCATTTTAGTTCATAAAGGGGGTCAGGTACAATGATCATGTGATGAAAGCTTGACATTTAATATTCTATATATACCAATATTAAAACAACATAGAATTCTTTCTATGGTAGATTTGTTTTGAGTTAACTTCTTCCCCTTTCAAGTACACCAACCCTTTTCTTTGAAATGTGGATTGCTCAAGTAAAAATAGGAATAATTAAAATTGAGTAGGGATTGTCAACAAACAAATATTAAAACCTTTACATGGTGAATTAAACCTTGAAAATAATGAGGAGAAATTTCGAACTTCCATTTTAACAGTGAACAAGTGTACAGGTTGTGAAGCTTATTTTATATCCATTGCTATTGGCAGGTGTTATGCTCAAAAATCATATCCAATTCACCCCAAACTGGATTTTCCTCCCATTCACAGTTAACGGGCAGAAAATTGAGCCACCTGCGGATTTGCTTTCATGTGCCACGCCACACACACAGGATTACTGAATGAGACACATTGCAAATTTACTTTATGAATTCTGAATTCACACTCATGTATAATAACTACACAAAGCATGCCTTCTTAATTGGCTAACATACTGTATTATAATTCATGACTTCAGATATTATAGTGCAAGGATGAAGTTCAAGTGACTTGTTCTTTATCTGAATACCAGCAACAGATACTTTTCAATAACACCTGGTTTTATGGGTATGCCCAACAAACAACAGGGAGAATTAGAAGCATGACGTTATCTGAAGAAGTTTTAAAGATCACAATATTGATATTATTCACTGTGATCTTCCTTTTAAAGGTATGTGGTAACCTTAATGGTCCAAAGTGATCTATGGAAGATTTGTTTAAGGTTTACTTATATATGATTTCAAGAATCCTTACCTACTTTGATTTTCTTTTAAGCCACATAGTTCCAATGTAAAATAAATCCAATAGATGGTTTGGCAACAAAAACACAAATTTCTGGCGAAACTCAGCAAGTCGGCAGCATCTGCAGAAAGAAAGCAGAGTTAACACTTTGAGTCCAGTTACTCTTTATCAACAGTTCTGATGAACAGTGACTGGACTCGAAACAACTCTGCTTTCTTCCCACAGATGTTGCCAGACCTGTTGAATGTTGCCAGAAATTTCTGTGTGTTTCAGATCTCCAGCTGTTTTGGTTTTACTTTTAAGTGGTATGGCAAGCCTGATTAGGGATAAAGGTGCCTGAAGTTTACTCGGGCTGTTTCCTCACTATATTAAGAATTTACTGAATGTCCATAGAGTCAAGGTATATTTTACACTGCAGATTTACAGAAACCAAAGATTAGGAAGTGTGTAATCAAATAATATCAATGAAAATAATAAAGTTCTGCCATTAGTTTCCTAAGGAGTTTTGATAACATTTTAGTCATTTTTTTAAAAATCGGAAATAACAAAGTGAAGGACTAAATCCATTGTGTTGGATGACTTAAAGTATGAAAA
Organism: Chiloscyllium plagiosum; assembly: GCF_037043375.1. NCBI lineage: Eukaryota > Metazoa > Chordata > Chondrichthyes > Orectolobiformes > Hemiscylliidae > Chiloscyllium > Chiloscyllium plagiosum. The sequence continues at coordinate 9,023,399 of NW_028270161.1, read as the reverse complement.
TAATAAAAGACTAGGTATGCGGCAGTGGTAAGTCCAAACTTGAGTTTAAAAAGCCTAAAATGTACAAGAAGAGACATAAACAAATCTTAGAAACCTTGAAGTTTAGGAATTATTTGGAGAGTAGCCCATTCTGATAAGTCTTGATTTCAGAATATATTGGATGAAGGGAAGAGGAAGAATTTATTGAAGGAATTGGAAAGTAACTTAAAAAAGGAACAGATTTCTGTTAGATTAGTTAGAGAATATTATCATTTGCCAAATTAGGCACAGTTGATAGTAAAACTATGCAGATAGATCAAATGCTTCCCGATGATAAAGAAACAGTCGAGAGGTAAAGAAAGATACCACATTTTCACAATGTCCAAAAAGATGTTTTTCTGAGGTACCCAACAGAAAATCTCATCACCACAATAAGCTTCTGTCTCATGTTTCATATTTATCCTAAAATATATTTAACATAATTATTAACAACACCTGACTTCATGAACAAATCTAAAAATGACAATGTGTGAGAAGATCTTTAGTATACCAGCAAGTCAAGCCTACCTCAATTATTAGTGATTTCAGACGTGGACAATTTTCTCACCGTTTTCTCAAAATTCAGGTCCCTGAAACACAAATTATGATTTCCCTATACTAATTTGTCCTATGGTAAACAACACTTTTTTTTTTGGCAAGGCAAACCATTATTACAAGCAGTCTTTCAAGTGACCGAGGCAAAAATAATATGATTTTTAATTTGCATTCTACCACTGTGCTAATATAATTGTGTATTTGTCTCTTCCTCAGGTAATTTTTGACACAATAATCTTTCAAAATGTTAAAAAAACATTTAATTCAAAACAAATTCCTTTTTTTAAAATGTTGCAAGTTAATTATTCTAGATCCATTTACATTAGATTTGTCATCAATATTCCTTTGTATCACTGATCCAAACCCTTTTATATTCTTGCATGGTTTCTCAGTTTCCGCTTTGAATATTCTGTTTCAACTCACTTGTCCATGAACAGGTCCAAAGACAGGTCCTTCTTCAAGGACCGCAATATCCCCCCCGACGTGATCGACGATGCCCTCCACCGCATCTCTTCCACTTCCCGATCCTCCGCCCTTGAACCCCGCCCCTCCAACCGCCACCAGGACAGAACCCCACTGGTCCTCACCTACCACCCCACTAACCTCCATGTACAGCGCATCATCCGCCGTCATTTCCGCCACCTCCAAACGGACCCCACCACCAAGGATATATTTCCCTCCCCTCCCCTCCCCTATCAGCATTCCGGAAAGACCACTCCCTCCGTGACTCCCTCGTCAGATCCACACCCCCCACCAACCCAACCTCCACTCCCGGCACCTTCCCCTGCAACCGCAGGAGGTGCAAGACTTGCGCCCACACCTCCCCTCTCACCTCCCTCCAAGGCCCCAAAGGAAACTTCCATATCCTCCACAGATTCACCTGTACCTCCACATATATCATCTATTGCATCCTCTGTACCCGATGTGGCCTCCTCTATATTGGGGAGACAGGCCGCCTACTTGCGGAGCGTTTCAGAGAACACCTCTGGGACACCCGGACCAACCAACCCAACCACCCTGTAGCTCAACATTTCAATTCCCCCTCCCACTCCACCAAGGATATGCAGGTCTTTGGACTCCTCCATCGTCAGACCACAGCGAAACGACGGTTGGAGGAAGAACGCCTCATCTTCCAGCTAGGAACCCTCCAACCACAAGGGATGAACTCGGATTTCACCAGTTTCCTCATTTCCCCTCCCCCCAGCCTGTCTCAGTCAAATCCATCAAATTCAGCACCGCCTCCCTAACCTGCAATCTTCTTCCCGACCTCTCCGCCCCCACCCCAATCTGTCCTATCACCCTCACCTTGACCTTTTTCCACCTATCACATTTCCGACGCCCCTCCCCCAAGTCCCTCCTCCCTATCTTTTATCTTAGCCTGCTGGACAAACTTTCCTCATTCCTGAAGAAGGGCTAATGCCCGAAACGTCGATTCTCCTGTTCCCTAGATGCTGCCTGACCTGCTGCGCTTCTCCAGCAACACATTTCCATCTCCAAAGACATATATCCAAGAATATGATGCTAACAACCATCTTTTAGTAAAGAACATTTATATTTTGACTGCTTTTCAATTTTGAGTTAATTATGTATTCAGTATTTGATTGTTATTTACTTCAATGACAGTTCCTTGGCAAGATTATAAGCTGAGGAACTTTGTCATATTCTTTTTTATAAAAAGAATTCTAATGTTACAGGATCCAATGCATTTCCTTTGTTTTGAGAAGATTTGTAGCTCAGGTTGAGGTTCTGGATGTAATGAAGTTTCATTTTCAGACGTTTCATCACCACACTAGGTAACATGTTACCTATGTATTTTCTATTTGTGTGTTTTGGTTTCCTGTGGTGATGTCAATTGCTCTTCTTTTTCTCAGAGGATGGTAAAAGGGATTCAAGTTGATATGTTTGTTGATAAGAGTTCCGGTTGGAATGCCATGCTTCTAGGAATTCTCGTGCATGTCTCTATTTGGCTTGCCCTAGGATGATGTGTTGTCCCAGTCGAAGTGATGTCCTTCCTCATCTGTATGTAAGGATACTAGTGAGAGTGGGTCATGTATGTTTCTGGCTAGTTGATATTCATGTATCCTGGTGGCTAGTTTTCTGCCTGTTTGTGCAATGTAGTACTTGTTACAGTTCTTGCAAGGTATTTTGTAATCAATCAACACATCAACTTGGATCCCATTTACTACCCTCTGAGAAAAAGAACTGGAAATGACATCACCACAGAAAATG